>NW_015539879.1:93295-101959 GCF_001515605.1 Sinocyclocheilus anshuiensis
GGTTTAGGGATCAGGGGGTGGAGACGGGGAGGTTTAGCTATATGTAAGGTGGGAGGAGTTGGATCTGGATCCAACACCGCCCCCTGGATCTTGTGTCCTGCAGTGAGGACCATCTCGAGATCTTTGTTTTGTCCATCATTAGAACGGCCGCATCTGAGGCAGTAAATTAATAGCATCACGTTTTCACCAGTTTGCAGGTTACAAAGTTTATTGTAGCTATATGGTAGGGTGACCAGACGTCCCCGTTTTCCGGAGACAGTCCCGGCTTTTGGTGTCCTGTCCCGGACTGGAGCTGTCCCCGGAAATGTCCCCATTTTACAGCACGTTTAAAAAAAAAAAAAAGACTACTCTCACCAGCAGAGGGCGCTGCGAGCTATACTGATTACTAGTCGCGGCCCGCTACTGTAGCCATCAAGAATTTGGACGAGAGCAGAGCGCTGTTATCATCAATTATTAAAAGAGAGCCGTTAATGGTTTCAACTTTCAAGGTAGTCACATAGCCTACTAACTATACATGTTAAAACAAAGTAATCCTGTTTGTGTGCACTTTATAACAGTATTAACCAGCCTATAAACAGCTACTAAAACTTCCGCCACCACTCTGATATGAATAATATAAAAGATAATAAACTAAACAATTACATTTGCTCAATTACATTTGCAGAAAGCACATACTTTGTGGTCAAAATGAGCCTAAAATGCAAAATAATAAGCCTGATTGGGGATACTGAACACTGGGGCCCCCCAAGGATGTGTGCTGAGCCCCCTCCTCTTCACTCTGCTGACCCACGACTGCACACCGTCACACAACTCCAACCTCCTTATTAAGTTTGCAGATGACAGGACTGTAGTGATAAAAATGAAACAAAACAAACTCAAACCACCCCGAGGGGGAAAAACAGACCTTTAGGCCTTCAGGCAGGCCTAAAGCTGCACCACATGCAGACACGAAACACACACAATGAGCTGGTTTGCACTCTATCTGCCATGTGCCTTGTGCTGCTTTATATATTTTTTTACATTTTACCTTATTTGTATATTTGTAGTTGTATTTTATATTTAATCTGTATATCTGTATTTATGTTCTACTTTTAGTGTTACCTGTATGCACCAAAGGTCTGAGAGTAATGCAATTTCAATTCTCTGTGTGTATGTGCTGTACATGTGGAAGAATTGACAATAAAGCAGACTTGACTTGACTTTACTTGATAGTAAAGATCCATGTCCAAAATAAACATGAAATAACTTGGAAAAAATCTTTTGAAAATGTGCAAGTACTTTATACTTACAGTTTGTGAAAATGTTAAATAGTCAGAAAATGTAAAAAAAAAAAATTTTTTTGTTAAAATACCGTTTTATTTATCATTTTATCATCATTATTTATCATATCTCATATATATTTTTAATGTGTTTTTGTAAATAAGTTATACACACACACACATACTTTATATATATATATATATATATATATATAATCCTATTTTGGATCTGTTTACTATTTGCTATAGTTTCTATTTACTTTACATAGTGTGATTTTTGGTGAATTGTAGGCCTATTAATAAACTAGGGTAAGTTTGATCCTCAAACATTGTAATTATTAATTATAATATGAGAACAATAAAAAAAAACATTCACAAATATATTATTTAATTTGTAGATAATCACAAGTGAGATTTCAGTGATATTTTGACCACTGAACTAGGAAATGTCCCCGGTTTTCATTTCAGAAATCTGGTCACCTTACTATATGGGCGCTCAGTTTCTCTTGTTGTTAATACATTTGGCCAAAATCTCACGATATAAAAGACGAAAAGCTATGATATTTAAAACGTACTGTGTATTATTGGCTACAACTAGACAGCAAATGCTAAGACTCTTCTCTGCTCTTTATACACACATTAGCCTTTATAGATAGCATTCATTGTGAAGAAGACGTCTGTCTCCAAGCTGCACATCGCGGCACTTCATCCTGAATGAGTTATGACGTTTGACTGACAAGTTGAGGATCCAATAGCGTTACGAGGTTTAGACACAAGCTCTTTTGAATGCTTTTCATTGGTTAAATATTTGTAAAACCCTCAACCCGACATAACAATGACCAATAGCACTGATTTAAAATAATAACGAAATATAATAGAGATAAGGAAGTTTTTGATCATTTTCCACGGCACACCCGACAACAGTGGTTGGGAAACACTGTTTTAACATTAATTAATATTTAAGTCCGTGATTCCTTTGAGAATCAGTGCAGTTTGCATGTACTGTATAGGACTTTTATTTTGGTCTGTCTATGTGACGTCATAAGGCGGCGCCGCGCTGCATCTGTTGTGATTCGGCTGTAGAAAGGTTTGTGGTTTTAAGCATTTAAAGAGTTTAAATTGAACAGTTCAGGCATTTTTTTTGTTTGTTTTTACAAGCGATTTAAAATTATTTAATATTTATTGGATGTAACAGAAAGCGAATCTACTAACAGAAAAAGTGCGTCTCATTTAGCGTGAAATCAGTTTATTGTAAACAGTTGAAGGCTGCAAGAAAAAAAAAATCTTGGTTTATTTTATAAATCTTATCACAGATTTCATTGTCTATTGTGGTGTGTCAAACCCTGTTCTTGCGGGGCCAGCCCCTGCAGAGTTTAGTTCCAACACACTTTTGTGGAAGTTTATATTAATTCTGATTTGTCTTTTTTTATGTTCTTATCTTAACTATGACAACGTGTCCAAACACACAGAAAACAAACTACCGCTGAAGCAGCTGAGATCTACGTGACATACAGCTATAAAGATGGCGTTTATTAAAGAGGAGAGTGAAGACCTGAAGATTGAAGAAGCATTCAAATATGAAGATACTGAGGACCAAACAGGTTAGATTTCATTCTCAAAGCTGAAATCAATAATTTGATCCGTAATATGTTTTCTTTCACAGTAATTAGTGCTATTTTTGAAGTGTTGTATGAGTGGCTTAGTTAAAGTGGCTTTATACTTGATATAGAGCAGGTTGCATTGTGGAAAATCGTGTTGAGATCACATGACCAAACAAATACTAATGCTGCCTTTAAGTGTACCTGAGAGAAGCATTAGTTATTATAACATACCGGCCTGGTTTCACAGACAGGGCTTAGACTAAGCCAGGACTTGGCAATAGTTCAAAATCAGGACATTTAAGTAATTTTTATTAACGTGCCTTAGAAAAAAACATTACTGGTGTGCATTTTGAGACAAAACAGAGGCACTGACAGGGGCGGATCTACCGGGGTGGCAACTGCCACCCTAAGAAAAAACTGTGCCACCCCAGAATTATCACAGAATAAAATATAAATGTAAACAGTGTTTCATGAGGTACTTTTCAGCCGCGGTGATTACAAAGTAACGCAAAATAATGGCAAAAACACGTCTTTTAATAAACTGCACGATGGTTGCACGCACGCAGCGTGCCAATGTAGTCGGCTTCATTAACAAATGACTCTTATGAACCGAATCTTTTTGAGTCAAAACCACAAAGCACGGCCCAGTTCACTAACGAATTGTTTTTACATTTGTTCGTGAATCAGATAATTACTGCTTTTCAGGAAACTCAGAAGTCCTCTGAGAAATCTAATCCCGTCCGGATTAGGGATGATCCGATCCGCCTTTTTCGCCTCCGATACCGATTCCGATACCTAGGGTTCGGTATTGGCCGATACCGATACGATACCAGTGAAGTTTTTTTCCCTCATTTAAATAAATGTAGAATTTATATATCTCTGTGTGTGGAACTGATAATCATTCTTTCACAATCTACTAGATACAGACTACTTCATTATAAAGAAAAATAAAATAAACAATAAATATGAAGAAATATAGGCCTATGTATATTTGTAATCTATGACAAAAAGTTATCATAAACTAGGTTAGTGGATAATTCGGCAGCAAAAGTTATTCTAGAAAAATAAGTGCACAATAATTTTAGAAATCCAAACATTTAGTAAAAAAAACTATATTTTGTGGGAACAAATAAAAGTGTTGCACTAAATATGGTAAAATGTTACACACTGCTATTTGTATTATTATAAAATCCATTCATTAAAAACATTCATGAATGTATTTATATACAAATATATACTATAAAATTAAAATACATTTATTTTAAATGTATAGCATATTTTTTAATAAGCAACAACATATGATAGATACGATAGGACAAAACAAATACAGTGCAGCAAATGTGCGCATCCGGTGTGCAGAATGATGCGCTTGAAGCAACCTGGTGTCACAGCCTGCACACCGGATGCACACATCGTAAGCGCTTCGTGCTAAAAACTGCAAAGTGTATGCGTAGTGTATTATATCTGTGCAACAGTTATTGAGCCTTTCTTTTAACAGTTTTAAATTTCAGTTACTGTGCACAAAACAAATTATAGTCTTTTCTATGCCCGTGTTTTGTTCTCACAGACACCCGGTAGCAAGTAACAAAACAACATTAAACTCCGGCAAGAAGATAAAGTCCTTTTTGCAAAATCATAGACATGTATTTACAAATCAAGTATAATGGGAACACAGAATGATCTTGGAGACTGACTGCTGTAACCAAACGCAACCAGGGCTTAAAGGCTGAACGAATGACTGACAGCCACAGCGGAGAAAAGAGTTTGTGTGAACTTTAATGTAAGGACTTAAATATTCATATGTAGCTCACATTAAGCTATCATATGGCTTCAGAAGTAACACAGAATAATTCGCACAATCGGGGGAACAAAAAAAAAGATCTCGGATTTGGATCGGCCCTGTCTGACCGATACCAGATCCGAGAAAAATGGCACTATCGGAGCCGATACCCGATATGAATATCGGATCGGCGCATCCATATCCCCAACTAAGCAAGCCAGAGCGGCAAGGAACCAAAACTCCATCGGTGAGTTTTCCTCAAACCATTAATTCAGTTTTCAAAACAAAGACAAATTTTTCAAAAAGTTTAACAATGAGTAAGTTAAACATTAGGTAGCAAAACTGATGACACACCAATCAGAATCTCTGCATGCTAACAACGGAGGGAGGAGAGAGCTGAGCCAGTCATCTACAGGGGTTTTATACTTACACATACAGTATAATTACAGTACAGTACCAGTATATTAGATAATGGAAATTTCACTATTCTACATGTACAGTGCACATGTTGTACACCTTCAAGCGTGTGACTGTCACATTTTATTTGTAACCATTTTTATGTGTACTGCATTTTTGCAGAACTGAGAAATGACTGCCTAGAGATATAGTCCTGTGTCAGGAGACCAAGAAACTGCTATAGTACTGTATAATGTGGCCAAATGTGCAGAGGATGCTAAATTTACTTAAAAAAAAAAAATTTTTTAAATTACAAATATTTAATTTTAATTTAATATTACAAATATTTGTTGCTCTTAAACTTGCACTAAACGTGATGATACCATCTAATTAGCCTATGTAATTTTAATAGAACTGTATGTCTTTCAGCCCTGCATTACACCAAATACACAAAATAATGTTATTTGTAGCGTCGTCATATGACCCCTTTAAATATGAAACAGTATCTAACAAAAGCATTTATTTTGCACAAATCTGACTGGCTGATTGGAAATGCAAATTCATTATCTGCCAGTAGTTAAATTCAAATTAATTTGCTGTAATCAAAAAGCAGCTCTGCACTCATTGCTAGTTTGAAACTTGCAGCACTCATATTTATCCTATGAAATCATAATAGTCTTTTGAAGTTTAATCGTCACATCACATTAAGCCATATTAAGCACGGTTTCTGTTTTTCATCCCTAAATTTAAGACCTCTTGGAAATATAATTTAACTTATACCATTAAAGGTATTTAAGACTTTTTAAGGATCCGCAGAAACCCTGTAGTAAGCACTCTCTTTCTGTTGTGCTCCCTCTGTTCCTGTATTTTTGTGCTAATGCTCATTCAGAGACTTGCTTGCTGTCAGAATGAGCCTTTATCCAAAAATGAACATGTACACATATTTATAAAATGAATAAAAAAATGTTTTACATAAAGAAATTTTGTTAAAAAGTTTTGCATTGGGGAAAACGTTTAAAAAGCATTAAACAACACACACGTGTCTAAGCACCTGACAGGAAAGCATACATTACATTTTATCTTTATGATTTTGTTTGTGCTTAAGCTTTAATATGATGCATTTTCATGTGATGAGCAGCTTAGGTTGTGCACTTTCTCTACAGCAGTTTACTCTGTGTCCTTTAAAATGCATTATTCTCTTCTGTAAAGTGATATGGTTGTTGGATGTTTTTCCATGTTCTGTTTGGACACCATTAATTAATAATTAAATTGACCTTAATTTCTTTCATTTGTATCGATTAGTTAATGCAGTCCGAACATCAATAATTCATTTTGCTAAGTTGGTGAAGCTATATGGCTAGTATAGCAAAACCATGGTTAATGTGTGGTTACTTTAGTTTAACTTTCTTTTTTTTTTTTGTAGTAAAACCATGTTTAATTTTCATAAAGGTACATGTGTAATTAAAACATAATGTAATTGAGTGCAGAAATGAACGTGAGTAATCTTACCTGACGCTGATATTAAAGTAGCCAGTCTTAACAGTTTACGTGATCTGGCTCTTGCTTTTATTATTATTTTTTTATTTCTTTGCCGGGAGGCAAAAATATCAAACATGCGCACAGTAAGAGCATCTACGGTAGTTCACGTTGGCCAAAACACACAAGGAAACGCATTGTGAACAAAATATCGTTGGCAATCACAGACATTCGCATTCGGATGGGATTGGTTTTCTCAGAGGATCACTGAGTTTGCCAAAAAAACTAAGTAATTTGCTCTAGAATTATTACAGAGGTTGTGTGAGAAAAACCGATTCGGACGGGATTAAAATCGGTAAGTACGTCTGTGAAACACACATTTCTCTAACGACCCCCTGTAAAACTAGTCCCGTCCGAATAGGGCTTTAGAGAATGTTGTGGATGTCAGGGCTGTATGAATAAGTTTGAGTAAATTTACCAGTAGTATGCATGCAATACAGGTTTGCATGTGTTTGAGACAGCTACTTGTTTGCGTGTGATGTTAATTGATGGCACACATGATGGCGCTCAGTATCATTAAGAGATTCATTGTGCAGTGTGTAGTTAGATGTTTTCATATGCGTGAGCTCAGTCAGTTGCGCTATAAAGCAGGTATGAAACTATATGAAAATTTCATATCACAAGATATAGTGGCCAAAATGATTACTATTATCAGTATTATCATGGTATTGTTAAAATGTGCTGAAAATGTTCCAAAAGTACTCATAAGCCCTATTCGGACGGGACTAGTTTTCCAGGGGGTCGTTAGAGAAATTTGTGTTTCACAGACGTACTTGCCGATTTTGTAAGTTGACTATAAATCTGATCAAGTTATACTAATGGAAATCAATCCGAATGACTATGCAATGCATGCATACAAAGCGCAGGACCTCTGCAACGCCCTGATGTACAAAACAGACCTCCCTCCTCTGTAATACACGCGGAGATGTTAGTCCCGTCTGAATTTGTACATGAAAATCACTGACATTGTGTGATAAGTATCAAAGCTCAAACATAGTTTAGAAAACTAGTCCCGCCCAAATAGTAACTCACTAAAATCATTTCACTCATTTTTATTTTGAAAACCAACAAACAAATAAAATTAGCAGCACTATGCACTTTGTTTGTATAAACATTAAAATAACATTAAAAATCATGACCAGATTGAAAAAAAATTCTAATAAATTGGTTGGGCTGCTTAGAACATAAAATGTTTTCTACAAACATGTACTAAATTTTTCAAATAAAGTTTGGACAGGCTGAATGAGAATCCACTGTCTGACAGTAGGTGGTGCTTCTGGAACAGCAGGAATAAGAGCTGTTTCCTGCTAACTTCTGTAAACTAAGCAGCACTGTGCTTAAAAAAAAGCATTACGCAGAGCAACGATGAAAAGCAAATGCCATCGAAACTTCTCTGAAGACAGTTGGTTCCCCCTCATACATTCATAGAATCAGGGACGTGCACAGACATTTTGAGGGGCAGGGGCCCAAGTGGAAAAAAGGGCACTTCTCATATTTATTTACAAAACGTTAAATATATTAGGGGTGCGCGATATTGACAAAAAATATATCTCGGGATTTTATCGGTAACGATAATTAGATGATATTTTGCTGAGTGTGTTATTGTGCTGATACCTTAAGGACTATACAGAGGAAACACAGAAGCTGCATTAGAAGTGGCAATTAGATGCATTCACACACTGTTTAATGCAGGAAATGAATGCATTTAACCTGCAGTTACAAATGCATTAATACTGTTTTGATATTTTAAACATAAAACGTTGAATACTGATATTTTAAATGTGAAATTAAAACTGTCAGTAGATGGCAGCAAGTCACTGTTAATAAGTGAGTCATTGCGATTGAACCAAATAATTTAAACGGTTGATTCATTCAGGAACGAAACACCGTCATGTTGCTCAGAGATGCAAATTGGAATTATATTTGTTGGCGAAATAGAGCAAAAACAGTCAATATTGTGTCTAAAACGTAAGTGTCTTCATATTAAATTTTTGTTTATTGAACTGCTGTATAAAATCAATATCAAATTTGTAATCATGCTGCTTTTTGGTGGAAAAAAAACGTCAGTCTTCGCGTGATACTGATTAACTAT
>NW_015539879.1:101990-107975 GCF_001515605.1 Sinocyclocheilus anshuiensis
TCACCACTCACTTCCACACCAAGACAAACACAACTGGGAAGGGAGGGAGGGCTTCACTTCTGTGGCTCTCTGCCTGTCAGTGATGTGCCGATCAATGTGTACTACACTGCTGTGCTACGGAGGATATGTGAGGGGAGGAAGTCTCAACATTTCCCGAACCGACCTGATATTTTGATGTTTTATTTGTTTGACAGGGAAGGTTGTGTGCAAACAGAAACACACACGTGCACATATATACATATATTAATTTACTTAAAAAAAAAAAAAACTCCCCAGAAAAAAGGGCACTTTCTCTCGAGGAAGAAGGGCAGGTGCTCAAGCCCCCTTTGATGTCTATGTGTGCACGTGCCTGCATAGAATTAATTCATTCATATGTTCTTTCATATAATTTCTCTTAGCACTCTGCCTTTCATGTTTTCACATATATTGCGCCTACATGAGATTGTTACTAAATTTGCTTAATGCCAAGCAGAATTTACCATTTTAACGATAATTAAAATATGAAATGATAAAACCAACCGTTAAGATTTTTTATTATGGTTTATTGTCAAATTGGTAACCATTTCATCCCTACTATAAAGAATCACTCTTTTCCCGCTTGAAGAAAGGTTTTGTTCGTCATGCAGACAACCAACATCCACGTAAACTGATGAGTTTTAGGAGTGACAGACACATTTAATTACTGGAGTGAATCTGCTAAATTCTTCTGAGAGTCACTCCTGAAATTGTAATAACCGTAGCAATAGACTGGACTAAACAAATCTATATCAAAATAAACCTGTGCAAACAAATATTTGATTTATTTAATTTATTCAATGCATTAATTAAATAATACATTACACATTATTAGAATTAATGATTAACCTATTTGTTTTTTTATGTTCATCTAAATGGCACGAGACCGTGACTTTCCATGCACATGCTATACTTCTTACTTCAGTACAATAAAAGTGCTAAAAATGGTTATAATAGTAATTTTCAGAAAATCCAAAAGCAAAAAATTAGAATAATTGGCAAATGAGGTAATGAGTGATCCTCTGCATCCATCTACTGGTTGTAGTGGTAGTTTAGTGGTAATTTCATGACATTTTCATTTTATAAGTGTTTGTTTTCCACAAGGTTGCACATTGCAATTTTGTTACCTTTTTCTCTCCAGTGGCCTGTAGCATGAAGCGTGATGAACAAATCCAACCTGGTTTATGTCACTTTGCTCACAGCTAATTGGTCCAGGTTGGGTTTGCGATCTCTAAACCAGAATAAAACCTGCTCTGGAGCAGGGTAGCCATGTAGCATAAGTTACCATGGTGACGAAACCCGCTCAAAACCAACCCACCATCTTGAGCCTGAAAACTCAGCGAACACGAATTTAACTGAAACCGGCTTCGTGCTACAGGCCTCTGATGAGTTTGTGTTGTTATAAACAACAGTTCTTTTTATTTTGTAGCTGGTGCATGGAATTTGAAGTTTAATGTTGTTGTGAGGTTGAATTGTAAATGGATGTTGTTTGGATTGTGATACTGGGCTATATAAACAAAACTGACAATGTCAGGAAATAGGTGTTCCGTTTCTGCAGTCTGCCACTTTGGGCAAATAAAATGTTTCTCTGAGAACATTTCTTGGATTTTGTGTCCTGTATGCAACATTAATGTCCTTTGCCTGCCACATGCCTGCTTAAACTGCACTATTTTTGGTTGTTTTTTTAGAGATGCAGTTTTAGAGATGTAAAACTTTCAACCCAAAAAAATACAGCCCTGGTCTATGCTGTCAAAAGATCTAATAGCACTAAAAGAGAGATGTAACCGTAATAAGCACAGTTTCTGTGTTACAATGGGGCTTACATTCTGACTGAAAGGGTTTACAAATATAGTTTCTCGTACTAAACAGTTAAGAACATACTATTTTTTTTTTGTTTGATAATTGACAAGTAGCATTTTTTGGCCTGCAGGTTTTTCATAAAGTCCTACAATTAACAATACTGAAAGGTTCTGAGATTTCAGTTGATTAATCTTTGAAATCTAACCAATCTTAGTGCATAGGATCTAACATACATGTTGATTTTGATGCTTTAATGCTTTTGTGTTTGTTTTGATGGCTGTTGCTTTATGCCATTAAATTGAGGTTAACTTGTTTTTGTCTTTTTTTCACTTTAGACTTTATGGCTTTGAAAGAGGAGAGACAAGAATTGAATGAAATGGAAGAGAAAGACCAGTGTGAGAAACATGATTTCATAAATGGAGAAAAATCTTTTAGCGCACATACATCTTCACAAAAAAGAGCTCAGACGAATGGAAGTTATTTCACCTGTTTTCAGTGTGGAAAATGTTTCTCTCAAAAAGGAAACCTTAATGTCCACATGAAAGTTCATATCAGCGAGAAGCCGTACACATGCCCTCAGTGTGGAAAAAGTTTTACCCTTAAAGGAAACCTTAATACCCACATGAAAATTCACACTGGAGAGAGTCCTTACACCTGCATACAGTGTGGGAGCAGCTTCTCACGAAAAGGAAGTCTTAAGACTCACATGAGACTTCACACTGGAGAGAAACCTTATACATGCCCTCAGTGTGGAAACAGTTTTACACGTAAAGGAACCCTTAATACCCACATGAGAATTCACACTGGAGAGAAGCCTTACACCTGCAAAATGTGTGGGAACACCTTTTCACGAAAAGAAAGTCTAAAGACTCACATGAGAATTCACACCAGAGAGAAGCCTTACACATGTCCTCTGTGTGGAAAGAATTTTACACGTAAAGGAACCCTTAATGCCCACATGAGATGTCACACTGGACCTCACTTCTCACAAAAAGAAGGTCTTAAGGCTCCCATCAAAATTCACACTGGAGAGAAGCCGAGGTGTTTCACAAACAGGAAACACCTTAAGGATCATGTAGTAACTCATGCCGGAAAGAAGCCTTTTATGTGCCAACACTGTGGAAAGAGTTTCACACTTAATGGAAACTTCAAGGTTCACATGCGAATTCACACTGGAGAGAAACCGTACACGTGTGATCAGTGTGGAAAGAGTTTCAGACATAAAGTAACGCTTAATTACCACATGAGGATTCACTCAAGAGAGAACAGTTTTCTGTGTTGTCAGTGTGGAAAGAGTTTCACAGACAGTAAAGAACTAAAGAGTCATGTAATAACTCACCGTAATAACACTGGAGCAAATACTTTCATGTGCCATTACTGTGGAAAGGCTTGCATAAACGCAGCAAACCTTGAGATTCACATGAGAGTTCACACTGGAGAGAAGCCTTTTATCTGTCTCCAGTGTGGAAAGAGTTTCTCACGTAAAGGAAACCTTCAGACTCACATAAGGCTTCACACTGGAGAGAAGCCTTTCACATGTCTTCAGTGTGAGAAGAGTTTCACATATCAAAGAGACCTGAAAGGTCATTTGCAAACTCACTCTAGAAAGAAATTGCAGAGTTCTGAGTGTGACAAGAAGTTTAGAAAAAGAAGCGATTTTAAAAATCACCTGCACATTCACTCTAGAGGAAAGAGATTTAATTCTGTTCAGTGCAACAAAAAATTTCTACTGCCATCACACTTACTGATGCATCCGAAAAGTCATGCATATATGAGACCCTATTTGTGTTCTATATGTGGAAAGAGATTTAAATGGCTCAGCAATTTAAAATGGCACCAGAAAATATGTATTATGCGAAATTAATTTCAATTGTTTCAAACATCACTCATTCATTTGATTGAGTTTAAAACCTCCAAAATGTTAATTATTAGTTTTATTAATATTATTATAAGTATTCATGTAAAATATTAGATAAAGTTGAAGCTTGCTGTGAAATGCCACGATGTACTGTAAATGAACAATCATAAATGAAAGGACATAAACGGAATGAAATAATAAACATTGCATTATCTGATTCAACTTGTGTTTTAAACGTTTTCAATCTGAACCTGTATTTGGCTACTGTTGGGGTTCCTGTGATGACATCTTGAAGTTGGTTCCAGTTGTGGGTTGCCTTATAGCTAAACACTGTCTCACACAATCTTATGTTTGCAGCCTGATGCTAAAGTGATTTAAATCAAAGACTACAGAAATACAAAGACGGTTCACTCCTATACTTATGAATGGGAGAAACTGCAACGTGCAATATGGCGGAATAGTCCTGCCTTCTAAATGAAAGAGCCAGTCGCTGATTGGTAAAGTCATTGCGTCATTGCTGCTGCCGTTAGAAGCTCAGGTTCCCATAGAAACCGGAGGCTAGACCAGCCAATGCGCATGTGTGAAGGTGTACAGACGTGACAGTTTTAAAGAAGATGTGCTGCCCAAACTTGGAAGCTCTCTTTATTAACTGTAAGCCTTTTTATTCGCCGCGGGAGTTTTCCTCGTTTATTCTGGTGAGTACGTACATTCCTCCTGACGCACGTGTAAGCGCGGCGCTAGAACTGTTGGCCGATCAAATTACACACAGAGCAGCGTTATCCGGACTCTTTCATTATCATTCTCGGGGATTTTAATAAAGCTAATCTCACCGTTAACTGCCTAAATATAGACAGCACATCACGTGCCCCACCAGAGACCGCAATATACTGGACCACTGCTACACTGTTTTAAAGGATGCATACCACTCTGTCCCCCGAGCAGCGCTGGGACTCTCTGATCACTGTTTGGTTCATCTTCTACCAGCCTACAGGCAGAAACTCAAATCTGCTAAGCCTGTAGTAAAAACTGTAAAGACATGGACTGTTGAAGCAGAGCAGGATTTACAGGCCTGCTTCGAACTTACTGATTGGAGTGTTTTTGAGGCTGCAGCTACTGATCTGGATGAGCTTACTGACACCGTGACATCCTACATTAGTTTCTGTGAGGACATGTGTGTACCCACCAGGACTTATTTAACATTTAACAACGACAAACCTTGTTTCAGTACAAAACTCAAACAGCTTCGCCAGGCCAAAGAGGATGCCTACAGGAGTAGGGACAAAGACTTGTACAAACAGGACAAATACAGACTAAATAGGGAGATAAGAGTGGCAAAGTTAAACTACTCTGGAAAGCTAAAAAAAACAGCTTTCAAGCAATGACCCTACATCAGTGTGGAAAGGCCTGAAAGCCATCACCGGCTACAAAACCCCATCCCACAGCACTGAGGCCAATCAACAACTGGCCGAAGACCTGAACGAGTTTTAATGCAGGTTTGAAAAGCAAAAGCCTGGTATGACACCCCACACCCACTCCTACCGTCTCACAGCACAGCCATCAACTCCCTCCCCCCTACTGTTTCTCAACCTGTACTCAAGATCTGTGAAGATGATGTAAGCAAAGTCTTCAGGAGACAGAAGATAAGGAAAGCCAAAGGCCCAGACGGTGTCTCTCCAGCCTGCCTCAAAGCCTGTGCTGTCCAGCTGTCATCCATCTTCACATTGATCTTCAACAGATCCCTGGAGCTGGGTGAAGTCCCCTCCTGCTTCAAACGCTCCATCATCATCCCTGTACCCAAGAAACCAAAAATCACAGGACTTAATGACTACAGACCTGTTGCTTTAACGTCTATGGTCATGAAGTCATTTGAGAGACTGGCGTTGGCCCACCTGAAGGACATTACTGGACCCTTGCTGGACCCCCTGCAGTTTGCTTACCGAGCAAACAGGTCTGTGGATGATGCAGTCAATATGGGACTGCACTACATCCTGCAACATCTGGACAAACCAGGGACTTATGCAAGGATCTTGTTTGTGGACTTCAGCTCCGCTTTCAACACCATCATCCCGGACACCCTTCAGAATAATCTGACCCAGCTCTCTGTACCCACATCCATCTATCAGTGGATCACCAGCTTCCTGACAGACAGGCAGCAGCTAGTGAGGATGGGAAAACTCACATCCAACACCTGCACCGGAGTTCCTCGGCTGCGTTCTCTCCCCACTGCTATTCTCCCTCTACACAAATGACTGCACCTCTAAAGACCCCTCTGTCAAACTCCTGAAGTTTGCAGATGACACTACAGTCATCGG
>NW_015539879.1:108017-108667 GCF_001515605.1 Sinocyclocheilus anshuiensis
AAGCTGTGGAGATGACCGTGGACTTCAGGAGAACCCCCCCTGCTCTCCCGCCTCTCACCATCATGAACAGCACTGTGGCTACAGTGGAGTCATTCAGATTCCTGGGAACCACCATCTCACAGGACCTGAAGTGGGGCACTCACATTTGGCGCTTTTCCACTGCATGGTATGGCACGGTACGGCTCGGTACGGTTCACTTTTGGGGGGTTTTCCACTGGGTACAGTACCTGGTACCTGGTACTTTTTTTAGTCCTTGTGTGTTTGCGCACATTTGGTGAATAAAGCTGATTCTGATTCTGATTTGCAGTTATGACTGCGCATTTGCATTGGCTGGTCCAGCCTGAAAAGTAAGCTTTTTAAATGATATTTGATAGGGCTGTGAATCTTTGGGTAGACAGCGAATCGATTCGATTCATAGGTTTTCGATTCGATTGAAGAACAATTTTTGTACATTCAGAACAATTCGATTCACAATTAAATTCGTTTTGATTCGATTACTGATTCGATTCTGCATTCTTTAAAGGTCCCATATTGTCAAAACTGAAATGTCCTGGCGTTTTTCATGATTACTGAGGTCTAGGGTCTATTTAACTACCATATAAGTTTCAAAACAGTCAGTCCACAGTAAAATGCACACAGCCTGCATAAAG
>NW_015539879.1:108735-110737 GCF_001515605.1 Sinocyclocheilus anshuiensis
ACTGGCGACGAGTACTAAGGAGAGATCACACATCAGCTGCTCAAAAAATGTGTCAGTGAGACGAACTGAGCGCGAGCGCAATCCTGTGACAGTCACTGGACTGGTAAATAGTGCGGTGCGTGAAGGAGAGATGCGAGGGCACGAACACTGTTCAAGGTCTCCATTAATTCGTGCTTGTAGTAATTTAATGTGTATATATTTTGAAAACATTGAATCGCTATAGAAATCACGATTCATTCGATTCGTAGCGTTTTAAATTGACTACTGTCCGAAATCGGCGATTCATGATTCAAAAATCCATGTTCCAAGATCGATGCATTGCATCGTCAGGGTTTGTAATCGATGCATCGAGAAAACGAGTGAATCGTTACAACCCTAATATTTGAGCATAAGAAACAACATTCATGAGGCAGTTTATTTCAGAGTTTGTTGCTAATTTGAAATATGTAATTTAATTGTGAGTTCATAGGGCAGTTTTTGAGATTTCAGGATTGCCCCATTCGTTTAGATAGGGCTTGGTCTTGTTTGAGCTGCCCAGAGGTGTTGCAAATATAGCCACAGACTGAACAGACTTTCCTTGAAAGGGACTTTGTTTAAACACCCCCTTTCCTTTTCTTGCTTTACGACTGCCTAACGCAGGGGTGCCCAAACTCGGTCCTGGAGGGCCGGTGTCCTGAAGAGTTTAGCTCCAACCCCAATTAAACACACCTGAACCAGCTAATTAAGCTCTTACTAGGCATACTAGAAACTTATAAAACCTAAAAAAGGCAGGTGTGTTGAGGCAAGTTGGAGCTAAACTCTGCAGGACACCGGCCCTCCAGGACCGAGTTTGGGCACCCCTGGCCTAACGTCTTCTGTATGTCACTCATTATCTTGATTACAGTCTCTCTGCACTCTGCAGCACTTTAACTGAACACGTATCCTTGACTGAACTCACCTGTAAAAGAGGGCATCTAAGAGACAAGAGACAAGAGGAAAGGTGAGTGTTGCTGGCCTTAGCGCTCAGTGAAGGAAAGAAAACATTTTGTGTCAATTGAGACCATTCGGGTTTGATGAAGACAGTGATGAAGATAGCTAGATTAAACTTCTTTTTTTTTTAACTTGAATAAAGGGAAAAGATTTTACCAGCACTGCTGCCTTTGTCCTATGAATCTAGGGCCATATTCACTTAAAACCTGAAGGTTAAAGTTTCTCCTAACAGAAATCTAGGAACAACTCTAAAGGGGTGTGAGGCTCTGAGTTTTTTTTATTTTATTAAATCTAACTCTTGACCCCAGAACAGCTCAAAAATCCTTCTGAGGACTTTCATATACCTAAGAGTGGCTGAAAAATGATCTGAGGCATCAGAATCAGAAGAGCTTTATTACCAAGTATGTTTACACACACAAGGAATTTGACTTGACAACAGGAGCTACCAGTGCAGAAGAAAGTACAGACATAGTGCAAACATGACATACATAGGAATAACACAGTAGGGATGGAATATAACACTAATATAAGAAAAAAAACAGAAATTAAATAATGTACTATATACAGAAATAGAAGTATAGGGAAAAAATGTAGTTGTTTAAATAAATGTAAAGATGGTATAAGTGTGCAGATATGTTATTTACAAAGTGTGCAGTTTACAAGTGTACACATTTTGGATTCTGTGTATAAATATGTCAGTTGTGATGGACGATGTATAATTATGAAAGTTTAATTGTTCAGGCTGAATAGCCTGCGGGAAAAATCTGTTCTTGTGCCTGGCTGTTCTGGTGGTCAGTGCTCTGTAGCAATAGTTCGAAGAGAGAGTGGGCTGGGTGTAAGGGGTCTAAGGTGATTTTCTTAGCCCTTTTCCTCACTCTGGAGATGTAAAGATCTTGGAGGCTGGGCAGAGGGGCACCGATAATCCTCTCAGCAGTCCTGACTGTCCGCTGTAGTCTCTTGATGTCTGATTTTGTAGCTGAACCAAACCAGACAGTTATGGATGAACACAGGACAGACTCAATGATGGCAGAGT
>NW_015539879.1:111308-122650 GCF_001515605.1 Sinocyclocheilus anshuiensis
TGTCCTGAAGAGTTTAGCTCCAACCCCAATTAAACACACCTGAACCAGCTAATTAAGCTCTTACTAGGCATACTAGAAACTTATAAAACCTAAAAAAGGCAGGTGTGTTGAGGCAAGTTGGAGCTAAACTCTGCAGGACACCGGCCCTCCAGGACCGAGTTTGGGCACCCCTGGCCTAACGTCTTCTGTATGTCACTCATTATCTTGATTACAGTCTCTCTGCAGCATGTTCTCCTTTAACTGAACACGTATCCTTGACTGAACTCACCTGTAAAAGAGGGCATCTAAGAGACAAGATGGGAGAGGAAAGGTGAGTGTTGCTGGCCTTAGCGCTCAGTGAAGGAAAGAAAACTTTTTGTGTCAATTGAGACCATTCGGGTTTGATGAAGACAGTGATGAAGATAGCTAGATTAAACTTCTTTTTTTTTTAACTTGAATAAAGGGAAAAGATTTTACCAGCACTGCTGCCTTTGTCCTATGAATCTAGGGCCATATTCACTTAAAACCTGAAGGTTAAAGTTTCTCCTAACAGAAATCTAGGAACAACTCTAAAGGGGTGTGAGGCTCTGAGTTTTTTTTATTTTATTAAATCTAACTCTTGACCCCAGAACAGCTCAAAAATCCTTCTGAGGACTTTCATATACCTAAGAGTGGCTGAAAAATGATCTGAGGCATCAGAATCAGAAGAGCTTTATTACCAAGTATGTTTACACACACAAGGAATTTGACTTGACAACAGGAGCTACCAGTGCAGAAGAAAGTACAGACATAGTGCAAACATGACATACATAGGAATAACACAGTAGGGATGGAATATAACACTAATATAAGAAAAAAAAACAGAAATTTTAAATAATGTACTATACAGAAATAGAAGTATAGGGAAAAAATGTAGTTGTTTAAATAGTGTGCAGTTTACAAATTTTGGATTCTGTGTATAAATATGTCAGTTGTGATGGACGATGTATAATTATGAAAGTTTAATTGTTCAGGCTGAATAGCCTGCGGGAAAAATCTGTTCTTGTGCCTGGCTGTTCTGGTGGTCAGTGCTCTGTAGCAATAGTTCGAAGAGAGAGTGGGCTGGGTGTAAGGGGTCTAAGGTGATTTTCTTAGCCCTTTTCCTCACTCTGGAGATGTAAAGATCTTGGAGGCTGGGCAGAGGGCAAATAGGATCCTTGCGTAATTCCCAGGTCTGTCGAGGTGTTGCAGGATGTAATGCAGTCCCATGTTGACGGCATCATCAACGGACCTGTTTGCTTTGTAGGCAAACTGAAGAGGATCCAGCAAGGGTCCAGTGATGTCCTTCAAGTAGGCCAGGACTAGTCGCTCAAATGACTTCATGCCCACAAACGTGAGAGCGACAGGTCTGTAATCATTAAGTCCAGTGATTTTGGGCTTTTTGGGGACCGGAATGATGGTGGAGCGTTTGAAGCAGCAGGGAACTTCACACAGCTCCAGAGATCTGTTGAAGATCTGTGTAAAGATGGGGGCCAGTTGGTCAGCGCAGACTTTTAAACAGGCAGGTGAAATACTGTCTGGGCCTGAAGCTTTCTTAGATTTCGGCTTCCTGAAGACCCGGTTCACATCTTCTACACAGACCTTAAGCGCGGTTTGAATGTTGGGGGAGGGGGGGAGGTGAAGTGCAGATCAGAGCGGGTGCAGGGTGTCAGTCTAGCCTTTTCAAATCGGCAGTAAACACATTCAGATCGTCAGCCAGTTGTTAATTCTCCACAGACTGTGGGGATGGTGTCTTGTACAAGGTGATGTTCCTCAGACCAGTCCATACTGACGCCGGATCGTTGGCTGAAAACTGTTTTCTCAGCTTTTCAGAGTAGTTTTTTTAGCCACTCTGATCTCCTTTGTTAGTCTGTTGCTGGCCTGGTTATACAAGATTATATCCTCACTTCTGTAAGCATCCTCTTTGGTATGACGAAGATGTTTGAGTTTCCCAGTAAACCACGGTTCATCATTATTGAATGATAAAAATGACCTGGTGGGGATGCACATATCCTCACAGTAACTGATATATGAAGTTACAGTCTCTGTGAGCTCGTCCAGATTGGTGGCTGCAGCTTCAAAAACACTCCAATCAGTGAGGTCGAAACAGGCTTGTAAATCCCGCTCTGCTTCATGACTGCTGTTGTAAATCTGCATCACAACTGAATGAATATATTGAAATACAATGATACTGACTTTTTAAAAAGGTATCGCCTGGATTACAAAGGTGTTTTCTTAATTTCAAACTCATTTTAAAAGTAATTTTAAATTCTAAAAGTAAGTTAAAGGTCTTAATTTTAAACTTACTTTAAACTTAATTTTAAACCTCCAGTGTGCCTTGCTTTGTTTTTTCTTTGGTGGTTCTGTATTATCTATCAGTATATGCCTACAGTATTTTTGATATAAAAACGATATAAAAATTTTTCGGTATAGTGCACGATATAGGCACGTGCTATGAGTGACGCAGACAGCACACACAAACACGAACACATACTGAAATGAGTGCTGTGCCTGCCTGTGATGAGGTTGTGAATAAAAAAATCTATATATTAGTCGAATTTAAAATAAACATTTGCATTTGAATGTTAGGAGTGTGTCAGGGAGCGTCATCAGTGCCCCACGAGATGCTGTGATAATGATGTAAGTGACGTTGCATTTTAATGTTTTGTTAGTCTAGCCCACGAGACGCGCCGCTGTGTTATGTATTCAAAATATTAGAGAAATATAGAAGCTCAAAGCGGAGAAGATCTTGATTAGTTGAAAACCGAAACCAAGCCATTGACACAGATGCATATTCAGTGCATTTTTTAGAAGGACAAATATGACTGCTGCACTCGCATCTCGCACAAGAGATGTAGCCATGCAAAGTTAAAACAGTTTAAACTTTTAGAAAACACATCACGAATTTGTGGAGGTTTATTCCTTTTCACTTATGTTATGTTTCTCTTATGTTTTTAAATGCAATCTGCGTGCAATGCATAAATACATGATGCTGTTTTGTTCATAATTGTTTATGCAATTTAGAGTTAATTTAGATGTAATGCAAGTTTTTTTTATAGACAGTTATTTCCTTGCGTTGACAATTGAAATGTGCTGCATTATTTTGCTCATTGCGCCCTCCTCCCCTCTAAGTTTGTAATTTCAAGCAAATTCTTTTCAGTTGATGGCGTAATGAAAAGCTTAAATGCCGATTTTACATCTTGGACATGGCTGACAGCATATCTGGTGGGCCCTGGAACCATTCGTCTGTCTCAGACACATTCTCAAAATCTCATTGACAGAAAACCTTTGCTTAGAGGCCATTTTCAATAGAGAAAGAGAGAGAGATCATAAAGAGAGAGCACAGAGCACAAAAGAGAAATGGTTCAGAAGGCTTCTGTTACGGGGCGAACAAGACGAGAGACGTGTGGATCAATCTGCAAAGCTTTATTTTAAAATGTGGTCAAAACAGGCTTGGGTCAGACACCAGCAAACAAATATAGACAAGGCAAGACGAAAGAGTAATCCATATACAGGCATGGGTCAAACGACGGTAAACGTAATCCAGGGGGCGAGGCAAACGGGTAATCCAAAAACATGCAATAATCCAGGCGGCGGTGAACGGCAAGACAAAGAGATAATCCAAGACAGGCGATAACTCCAGGGCAGGCAGCAGACAGACAGGACGAGATAAACAGACTGGAATCAAGACACGGGTATAACAAGACTAAACTAGACTCAGAAAACTATGACAGGGAACTGGCTCCGTAAAGTGCTACCACTAGGAGAGCGATAAACGCAAACAATACTCGGCGGTCTGTAATGGTTTGAGTGTGGCTTATGTAGTGTATGTGATAGCCTGCAGGTGAGTCCGTAATCAGTGCAGAGGGTTGTAGGAAATGAAGTCCGGGGACAGTCAGTGTAGTGAGAGTCATATGATGGAATGGTGACCTCTGGTGATGAGTGGACGGAAAACTATAGACAGGATTCGTGACAGCTTCTGTGTAAGCTTTTATATGTTTGCTCTTCCCCTGTAAACCACGAGAATTTTTTTTTTTTTTATATATATATTATAAATATATAAAATTATAGTGAATATTATAAAATTATAGCATGTTATAGTGACATCAGAATCACCCAAAACAAATGTGTGTAAAATGTTGATATTTCTTATGTTTTATACAGCTTAAAAGAGCCTTGGGGTCAAATTGACCCCAAAGAACAACGATGCTACAAAATGTGTAGAGGACATAAAAAAAATATCATCATGTTAATTTTATGTTTACTGAATTGTCCCCATTAAATTAGGAAAAGTCATTAAATCTGAAGCAAAAAAAAAAAAAGATGTCAATCATGTATTTACAGACGTTAAACATTGAATGGGGTCAAACTGACCCCTAGGATAATAGGAGGGTTAAGATCTGTCAGTCTGTTTACACTCCGATTGATGCACATGACAAAAGAGAAAATGCTGCTACTCCTTATCTGCCTGCCTAGGTGCAGGTGTCACAGAACATGCCACAGCCAAGATGCATCCATCGCAGTGTCCAGTGACTGTAAACAGTAAGAGATCTTACTGGTGGTGGATGAGGAGACTCCCTCCTCACAATGTAAAGCGCTTTGAGTGCCTAGCGCTATATAAATGTGATGAATTTTTATTATTATTATTAAAATGGTTGAATAAAATATAAGGTAAGGTGAAAAATTGGTAAATAAGTATAGATTTGTACTGTCTGTTTGCTTAGGTGCATCAATCGGAGTGCAAACAGTAAAAGATCTTGAGGCAGGCGTGACATGCAACGTTACGGATTAAAAGAGAGGAATAATATAATATAATTAATATAATATAATATAAAGCGCTTGGTTAATGGTGAATATTGACTGATTAACTCCATTGTTTAAAGCATTCAGCACGATCATCTGTCGCCCAATATACACGTCTCCACCCAATATAAACACGTCCCATAGTATAGTCCTGCCCCTGAATTGATTGACAGGTTTCCGTGTAGACATTGGAAATTCAAATACAAAAGGAATAGCGATTCCATTTGAGTTTTGGCAGGTTACATGCATGACGCAGAGAGAGTGAAAAAGCAGACGTGGTAAATAATATTGCTATTTAAATATGACAGGTTCATAACTTGTGAGGCATTGGAGATACAGTTGCAAACGGACTTTGCTTTTCCATTTGAAATTTGGTAGTCACTACGTGTTCACAAAACGCAAACGGTAATGCAAGATTTGCGATTGTATTTGGATATGCATTTGCATTTGGATACACAATTAATGTGCCCACATATGGAAAATGCAATTGAAAATACTATTTGCAATCCCTTTTGAAAACAGTGACAGGCTCATAACTTGTAAGACATGGGAAATACAGTTGCAAATGGACTTTGCATTTCATTTGAAATTTGGCAGTCACTGTGCATTCCCCAGTCAACAATTTGATCTCACAATGATGTCACCATGAGCTCACATGATTCTCATGGTGTGGTCACAATGTGTGTGTCACAGTGAGCTAAAAGTGTAACCACACAGCGCACTCACTGTGTTGAACTCACAATGTTTTCATATACTACTCACACCGTGAGGATCACAGTATGAGGATCGTGTGATGTCACTGTGATCATCGCATGATCTCACGTGTTGACTGGGTCATGAAAGGAAAAACGCAAATGGTAACGCAAGATTTGCAACTGCGTTCGGATTGTCAATTTATGCATCCACATATGGAAAACACAACTGAAAATACAATTTGCGATTCCTTTTACAATATCCTTCCATAAGGCTCAATTCAAAAAGATTGAAACTAAAAGATGATGCTGTGCCAGCTATATTGGATCCAACAGTAATGCCACAGCACAAGTGTGAGTAACTGTTTTCATTACTGCTTTGTCTCTTCTTACAGATCGTTTGATATGTATTGAGTTATTTATGCATTTTTGACCTAAATCACAGCAGTGTCTATCTAAGAGGAATGTATGCTGTCAAACATACACAAATATTAGCCAATCATAGTAGTGGGTGTTTACAATCCGCCACACTTATTCAAACAGTGCGTTCTGATGAGGGGGGTTAAAAACAGGACAGAAAATAGCCTGTTACTTCTAAATTATTATGTTTTTTTGATGTAAAAATCTTGAAAACATTAAAGTGGACCTCAGAGAACAGTACAAAATAAAGGCAGTTCATGACCCCTTTAAGCACCAGTACTGAATGTGGTGCATCAGATGGAGAGTTACTCAACTGAGGAAGAATGGGGACAGAGTGAACAAGATTGTTGATTTCCTCAGTAACGCTGATCCAGCATGACTATCTTGTTCCCCTAGGCCTAGAATCAGGGCTGTCCAGACTTGTCTAGTGCTCTTTATGCCGAGTTCACACTGCACGATTTTCAAAGACGTCGCATCGCTGTTGGTTTCACACTGAACGACTATCTGGGGTAGCATTCAGTTGTTGCTGTGTTCACACTGCACGATGGATCGACGACAGGAGGTTACACACTGCATGACTTTACAATAGGAAGAATCACCGACAGCTCTGTCTGGGGCAGGGTTGCCAGGTTTTCGCTACAAAACCCGCCCAATTACTACTCAAAACTAGCCTGAAAATAGCCCAATTGCTTTCGAGGGGGTCCCCCACTAAAATTTGTCCATTCGGGGGGGTAAAATACACATTTTTTTGGCGGGGTTCTCCTGGTACAATTCACCTTCCAGGGCCTAAATATCACGTTATTGGGGTCGCTTCAACCTCCTGACATAAAAAACAACTGGCGGCAATCGCGGATTTGGCAACACTGGTCCGCAAACTACGTTTCATATAACTCCTCCCCGAACTTCCCGCTGCCCTGTATCTTGGTCTCTCATTGGCTGTAGGTCATCGCTGATGTATTTTTCAGTCAAAACTCATTTCACACAATAGTCATTGCACACAGTGTGATTGTGAATCACCGACAGCTCCAGATATTTAGCATGCTAAATATTTCACGGGCGTCGGCAACATGTCGGCGATTCCCTCAGATCGTGTCTTTGATAATTCACACTGCGTGATTGTCACTCGCGTGAACGAGCACCGATTTGCCTCCGATTTCGGGCATTTGTCAGTGATTTCGCAAAACCTGTCGGCGAGTGAGAAATCGGGCTAAAATTGTGCAGTGTGAACTCGGCATTAGCTCCAACCTGCTCCAACACACCTGCCAGGACATTTTTAGTAATCATGAAGACCTTGATTAGCTGCTTCAGGTGTTTAATTGGGGTTGGAACCACACTCTGCAAGGAATAAAGTTTATAAAAAAGCAAATCTCTCAAGTTCACTTGCTATTATAGTCTTAATAGTTATCTGTCGGGTCCATGTGATGCATACTGGTTTGCCCAAAAGCTTTGGGAAAGACAGTAACAGTTCCTGACCATAAATTTAGGTAGGGCTTTGTCTAACTTATAATTAACTGCTAGTAGGCTGTTATACAATCAAATGTTTGAACACATGCAGAACATTTCTGGCCTGAGGGCAGTGCAGTTGACACATTGCATACAAAATTGTGAAGCATACAATTGTAACACACTCCGATTTTATAGTTTCAGACTATGGTTCTATCCAGTCAGAGGTTGTCAAACATGTTTGATTTTTAAAGGTGCTGTATGTAATTTTTTGACTCTTCTAAAGCCAAAAAATAACATAATATGTTTGTAGATATTATAGAAACATGTTATGTTTACATAGCTGTTTCTCTGAAAAATAATGCTATAGCAAGTAATTCTACTCTGAAATGTGCGTTCCGGGCAGGTTCCAGGGCGGAATGCCTGGGTTTTTGCAGTACCCATTTCAACTGCTAGCTGTCAATATTACATACTGCACCTTTAAAACACATATTGTTTTCATTTGTCACACAACTCATCCTTATGCCGAGTTCAGACTGCATGATTTTCAAACTCGTTGGATCGCCGTTGTTTTCACACTGCGTGATTGTCACTCGCGTGAACGAGCACCGATTTGCCTCTGATTTCGGGCATTTGTCGGCGATTTCGCAAAACCTGTCAGCGAGTGAAAAATAGGGCTAAAATCGTGCAGTGTGAACTCTGCATTACTTGTTAGTGAATTATGCCCAGTTTTTTCTCTGTAACTGTTTACAAATTTGGCAAGTGTATGATGCCTAGTGTTTTAAAAAAAAAACTGTTTGGATTTTAATAGTTGTATAGTGTATTCCAGCCTTTAGAATACACACCTGTAGTATTTATTGGGTTTGAATTATCCAAACCCAATTATTCAAACCCTTCAGTTTACTCCTATTCTTTTACTTGTCAAACCAATACTTGCTATAGTTTATTCAAGTACTCAAGGTTTATGCTACCATTAAAAAAAAAGGCATAAGAATAGTTTGTGTCAAGTGTTTATTAATTAATAGACGAAATGTTTGAAACAATTGCATCTACATGTATTGCAAAAATGTTTAAATAACAAATTTAATTTTGTATTTAATACTACGTAACCTGCTATAAATTGACATGCAGTGTTTATTAACTGACAGTTTACATTTTAATTGTAAAAACTGTTCCAGTGTTGTGCATATGTTGACAGGTACAGTTAGAGGTATCTCAATCTGCTATGATATGCAATCAATATCGAAACACTGATTATAAAATCTTCACTAATATCTATGCTGTCAGTAAATGAATGTATGTATCATGCACTGTATCTTCAATGATAATCTTAGGAAGAGCATTGAGAGAGTGTTGTCATAACCCCACCAGCCCTGTTGACATAAATATGGCGCTGAATAGAAATGTAAGTTAGAAAACCCTCATTTGATCAAATGCAGAGAAAACGACAGAGACCTACTGAATACAAGTGCATGGAATATAGACCGTCATGTGATCCAGTGACACTCTCCTCTAAAAAGGATAAATCCTTATCCAAATCATGTTGAATCCTCCCAGTCAATGTCAAATACGACATACAATATATGCAAAAATTTAGTAGATAAACTATGCTTAGAAGTTTTAAAAAACAATGCTTACAATGCAACTTACAAGGCATTTCGAATGTCATTTAAGTCATCCACACTGATTGCTTCTTCATTCAAATTTACTGATGATTTAATGACAATATTACAGAACTACTGAAAAATGTTAAAAAAACAGGACAGTCTTGTAATGTGACGGTGTATTCTGGAAGTTAAATCACTAATCATTAGGTTGCAGTCATTGATGTCAGATGTTATAGGGCACAGTTCATAACAACGAGTAAAGTTTGCAGTGTTGTCCCAGCTAACAAGGAATGTCCTCAGAACTTTGGATAACGTAAAATTGTTAGCAGGGGTAGTGTTTATTCATCTACTATACTGGTTTCCAACTCTCCTGTAGCTGACAGTTTGGTGTCATCAGATGTGACAAAATGAAGGGGTTACAACGATGACAAAAAGTGGAACCAGAAGAAAAATCTGATTTTGCTTGTCTTTGTACTTCCATAAATTGTTTGTGAGTGTTGGTAGTGATGTCGCTATAATGTTGGTAGACTGCAAGTCTGAACTTATCTTTAAAAATGTGATCACAGATGACATATATTTATGGTAAAATTAAGATATCAATTATCTCAGTGAATCACGCTCACTGAGACTGCCACATGCCATTTTTCCTACTCTCGAGGAGGCGACATGTAAGTGCTATGGATGTGCATCTCATGACTCAGGCCGATACGATACGCATCTCGATGCATAGCCAACGATACGATACATTAAAGATACATATGAAGCAGCTACCGATGCGATGCACCCGTTACGATGCAGTGCGATCCGATTTCAATTCGATTCGATGCAATATTATGATGCAATGGAGAAAATATGATCACTTTTAATGCCTCGAGGCCTGTTTCATACAACAAGTTAACCAAATAAGCCAGGCTTATTTCAGTTAGTCTGACTCATTGTCAAATGGTTTGGTTCCATAAAGCAAATTTAACATAGGCCTAGATCAAGCTCAGCCACTGTGGCAACTTATGCTGGGGAAACTAACCTGGTCTAAAGCAGGCTAACTGTCAGGCTAAGCTCCTCTACTGACCAATAGGAACAGAATGATATTACCACTGTCTCACATACTATTATTTTACTTTTTATTTTTATTTTTTGATTTTTTTACAGTTTCTAGCCATGCAGCCGTTCTCTCAGGTTTTATTACAGCTGTACCTTTTATAGTTTGCAGAACAGATAGCGGAACATGAGAACATTACAATCTAAAATGGCTCTTTAAAGCATTAAAATAACTAAATAACAAAGTTAAAATCACTGAATTAAATGAAAATAAATAAAGAAAATTACTACATTTTAACTGATATAAGAAACACATTAACTCATTTGAGCGTAGTAATTAGTACTGTAGCCTACTAGCTTACATTTGATTTACCTATTACAAAATTATACAAAAGACACATTTAATGTCCAAAAACAAATTTTTAGCAAAATGTATATTTTACTCTAAATTATTGCTCTCCTATTCGATTGCGCTCTGTCTGTTTAGCGCGCATGCGTGCAGTAGTGCTCTTTCACTCGCGTGCCTCGCCCACTCCTGACAGCAAAAAGGATATGTTTGCATGACTTTCTAACACTTACAGATGAAAAATATACATGTGACATGTCAATTATGCACTGAGGAAAACACAACGTCTCAAATGCATTAAACAGCACAGATATATTCGCTGTTTGTCATGGTGGATCGATTTGATCCATGATCGACATTAAGGTCGGTTTAAGAATAAGCGTGCACAAATTAGTGAGATTGTGTGAATTTAATTTGTCGTTAATGGAACCGCTTTAGCCCCGATTGATTTGTTAGGTTATTTCAAGTCAAGTTTTGGACTTTAATCCTCGCTTTTCATCGGATCCCCGTAGTGTTGTGATGCATCACAATCACATTGATGAGAGAATCCCACCCAGCACCAGACGTCATTTGGACGTCGTTTTTTGGGCTTAGAATTATGAAAAAAGGTGTGCACTTGAAATCAGTTTACTTTTTTATCCATATACAGTCTGCTTGAAGAGACACAATATAATATATGTTACGTACTTTGTAGTTTAAGAATATCATAATCAATAAAAGTAAATAATCCATTAACAGTATAAAAGCGTGCATATTGAGATAAAGGACTAGCAGATGCTAACTTTTTCCAACACGTTCACGTGCGCGAGTAAATGATCTCTAACTTCTTAAACTTTGGCAAACGACGTTAATAGTAATCGCATGTAGTTAACTAAACAACACACATTTTAATGTTAGTGAAATGGCTGAACACGCCCCAGTTTCTTGACTCCACCCCCATGTCAAAACAGTGCCACAAAGCGAGACGCGCAGAAACGTGAAGCGCAAAGGGGAAAC
>NW_015539879.1:123262-124777 GCF_001515605.1 Sinocyclocheilus anshuiensis
TTTATTTTCGTTTGCAAAACTTTATTTTCGTTTGCAAAACTTTATTTTCTTTTGCAAAACGTTATTATTTTGCATATATATGTGGCATTATTTTGACTCCATAGTGACGTCACAACTCTGCGCCGCGATCCTGCATTTGTGATTCGGTTGCGCAAAGGTATGTTTTTTTTTAATGATTTAAAGTGTTTAATCCAATGATAACCGTTTTGTCAGTTTCATAGAATTAATTGTTATTAAATGTAGGACTATAATGCTTTCAATGTACCTCATTTTTGTGAGTACAAACGTAACGTAGCCACACGTAACAGAAAAGGTGCGTCTCGTTTCGCTCCCTTTATCGTGAATCAGTTTGTCTGAAGTAAATATGAACTGTTTCTATATTTTGTGCCCTTTCATTAATTTATAGTTCCAGTTTTGAGTGTTTTAGGCTATTCGGGACCATTGAATAACACGTTGATAGACTCTTGTCAGTGCGCTGAATAGGGAGCTGATTGAGACCGGGATTTTATCAGTTAATTATTCTCATCTTACACATGACAAATTGTCTAAACACGCAGGAAAAACTCCTGGAGATGCGACTGAGCTCCATGTGACACAGCATTATAAAAATGGCTCTTATTAAAGAGGAGAGTGAAGATGTGAGGATTGAAGAAGCATTCAGAGTCAAACATGAAGATATCGAGACACAAACAGGTTAGTTACCTTATCAACTATCATAGGAGGAACTGGAAGAGTAACTGTTAACGTTAAAATACAATTTCAGATTGCATATGTCCATTAATATGTAATTTAACCCGGATTGCTGTCGTTCTGTGTCAACACGACCAGAGGTCTCCTCTAAAAAAATTGATAATTTACTTTTTAGTGAAAGAAATGCATAAGTGAAGAAGAAAGTAAAAATTTTAAATGTCATGGACGAATATTTAACTGAGCAACATTTGTAGTTTCAACACAATTTGTTTTTCAGACAATCTTCCTAAAATACATAAAATATTAGCTTTATACAAAGTGACCCACATTTGTTTTCAGCCATTAAAAATTGGTAAAATTCAACAATTTGGAAATTTTTTCCATATACATGGCAATCAGACAGGTGGTTTGATAGAGGGAAGATACATTTCTATTTACAAGAAAATTTGTTCTTCAGCCATTCCTCTTTAAAAGCTTCTGGTGTGTTCAAGTCATGTCGGATAGATCGTATTTACGAGTTGAACGCACATGAACGCCACCACAAAGTCGTTATTACGAGTGGGAAACTCGAAATTTTCTTTAAGCCCCGAGTTTCCGAGTTGGGGACGTGTCAATGAGAAACATGGCGGAATCCATGGATGCAACGTCTGTAGTTGACGGTACATTTTTGTTTAAATTGATAAGTTTAGTTGTCCTATAAATTTAAATTGGTCATGTTCTTGTTACGCAGCTAGTTCATTAAATCCAAGTAAAGACATAAATCACAATACTTATAGGTATTAAGCAGTGACATTGTCAGGCTTTTTATTTACAAAAAATAAGCTT
>NW_015539879.1:125728-127923 GCF_001515605.1 Sinocyclocheilus anshuiensis
GCTCAGTCAGTGTTCTGTGAGTGAAAATATATCTGTGCTACACTTAACCTCCAACTCACACACTGGCGAGTAAAATCTGAGAATTTATTAGCCATTGGCTAATATTAGACATAATTTAGTCGCCCAGAGTAAGATTTAGTCGCAATGTAGAGGGTTGTGTCAGGCTTTTTATTTACAAAAAATAAGCTTTTTGAATGTGGCAGGATTGTAATATTACAATTAATAAGTTTTTATGCAATACAGATTAAAGTGGCTTCATAAATTACTTTTTAAAAATATTAAAAACGCAAAACACACCTGATGCGAATTCTTTGCTCTTCATTTTCTATAAGCAGAGTTAACAGACCCTGTTGTTTAAATGTATTAAAATTAGGTACACCGCCATCTTGTGCCGACTAAATTGACTTGAATGCACCTGACGTCGTAAATACGACTTGTCAACTCGTAAATACGAACGTCCCAGGAGGACTTGAACGCAGCATTAGTTCACCCAAAAATTCTGCGTAATCGGCGTTGTTTACGTTCAGTAGAGAGCGCACGCATGCTGAACGTAAACAACGCTGATTACTTTGATTACATTCTTGGGTACTCTCCAAAATGACGGTAGACGGTAACTCAGGTAGAAGAATTGTTGAATAAATTATGTTATTGTTTTCTTTATGCACAAAAAGTATTCTCGTAGCTTCATAAAGTTACGGTTGAAGCACTGATGTCACATGGACTATTTTAACGATGTCCTTGCTACGTTTCTGTGCGTTGATCGTGGTAATATCCTTGCTATCTATGGAGGGACAGAGAGCTCTCAGATTTGATCAAAAATATCTTAATTTGTGTTCCGAAGATGAACGAAGGTCTTATGGGTTTGGAACGACATGAGGGTGAGTAATTAATGATGGAAATTTCATTTTTGTGTGAACTAACCCTTTAATAAAAGTGAAAATATCAGCTGAATGCAAAGTGACCCAAATTTGGTGTTTGACCACTGAAGATGTGTACAATTGAACAAATTACTCACCGAGACACATTGAAATCACTATATCTTTATAAGGCCATGTCCACACTAATACGTTTTCGTATGAAAACGCATATTTTTCTCTCCATTTTGGCCTTCCGTCCACAATGAGACAACATTTTTGTCAAGGAAAACTGAGCTTTTTGAAAATGCTCTCCAAAGTGGATAAATTTGAAAACGCAGTTTTCTCGTTGTAGTGTGGATTGTGAAAACGGAGGCTTTTGAAAACGATGATGCATGTTTAGTCATATCATGTGACACCTATTGTACCAATAGACATCGTTTATACTGGTAATTGTACCTGTTATGTGCTATTCACCGTATCATCATTGCTAAAGAGGTTTACTTTGTACACTCTTCTTCATATTACAGTCTGAAAAAGATGAAAATTTACTCACAATTGCTGTGCTGCAGCAAAACACGAGGGCAGTTGCTTTATAGATCAAACATGAGTGCGCGCAACATGGACTGCGTCAGTGAATTATGAGATTATTTCCGTAAATAAAATGATCCTGCCAGAAGAATTGCGTGAAAACTTATGTCTGTTCCGTCTGTATCATCTTAGTGAGCTTTTATGAGGTTTTACACATGTGCAGTAAGGCGAATTTAATGTTTTCCGACATTTCAGTGTGGATGAGAAACTTTTAGAAAACATTAATGTGGACGGAGAGTGTTTAAAAACACAAACTCTGTTTTCAAATTTATCCGCATTAGTTTAGACATTAATATTAACCATGTAGGGCAGGGACCTCCTGCAGAGTTTAGCTTCAACCCTAATTAAACACACCTGAACCAGCTAATCTAGGGCGAAATCGCCCGAAAATCGCCCCCTATACCCTCATTCACTATTCCCTACATTAGGTCACTAATTCAGTTCACTAGAAGGAGTGAATGAAAACGAGTAGTGAATTCGGACACTGAGTGCACCGGAAGGACTGCCGCTTTTGCATAGTTGGTGCTTGCTGTTTATTAATGATTTGAAACTAGCAAACTGCGAGATGCGGGAATTCATTCGGCGCGTGACTCTCACAAGTGCATTATGTGTATTCTCTAGCCGTTGAGCATGCACCAGTTGTACACTCGTTTTTGCGGTGCATTGTGGGATTGAATGAGTGCACTCGAGAACGTCCACTATGGTTTCGGACACCACTAAAAATGGCTGTTCCCTCAAATAGTGCCCTAT
>NW_015539879.1:128080-129819 GCF_001515605.1 Sinocyclocheilus anshuiensis
TCCCTACATTAGGTCACTAATTCAGTTCACTAGAAGGAGTGAATGAAAACGAGTAGTGAATTCGGACACTGAGTGCACCGGAAGGACTGCCGCTTTTGCATAGTTGGTGCTTGCTGTTTATTAATGATTTGAAACTAGCAAACTAGCCGCTTCAGTTGTAAGATTAAAGGATTTATCTTGAACTCTGTCACGGAAAATATGTACAAACCCTAATTAATCAATTTACAATGAATTTATACCCGTGTTGTACATTATGCTGTACGCCATGGATGAGCGCTTTGTAAAAATGAACGGATTGATTATTCAGCTGCGGGTGCCATCTTCTGGCGAGATGCGGGAATTCATTCGGCGCGTGACTCTCACAAGTGCATTATGTGTATTCTCTAGCCGTTGAGCATGCACCAGTTGTACACTCGTTTTTGCGGTGCATTGTGGGATTGAATGAGTGCGTTCGAGAACATCCACTATGGTTTCAGACACCAATAAAAATGTCTGTCCCCTCAAACTGTGCCCTATTTAAGGGTATAGAGGGCGATTTCGGACACAGCCTAGGTCTTGAGGATTAGAAACTTCCAGGCAGGTGTGTAGGAGCCAGTTGGAGTTAAGCTCTCCAGGACAGTGGCCCTCTAAGGCCCCGTCCACATGGAGACGTGTTTAGCTGTATACGCAAAAAATTTGTATCATATCGGTGTTTCGTCCAGACGGATCCGGCATTTTGGGAGCCTGAAACCACTATTTTTTTAAACCGGGTCCCAGTGTGGATAAATCTGAAAACGACACCCATGCGTTTTCGTGTGGACAGCCAATTCGTATATTTTGTGAAATGATGATGTCATCACCCCACGTCTCGACCCTAGTCAGACACTGCTATGTCATGTAACCGCAACAACAACATGAACAAACACTGAACGATTTTTAACATTAACCAGGGCTTAAAGTTCTCCGGCACCGTGCCGGATCTCCGGCGTGCAGCGTTTGGCTGCAGGAAAAAAAACAGTCGTCCTAAATTTAAAAACACTTGTTGACATCAGTTTGAGTTTGAGTTCGCCTACCAATGTATGAGAGGAACACAGCTTTCACTCTCAACCAAACTACCATTACTAGCCAATCAGAAGTTTTTGCTCTTATAAACATAATAGTATCCAATTGCAGAGTCGCAGCTGATGAATGGAAAAGAAGCCTGACTCACGAGCACGACACATTGAAAAAGCAGCGTGGCGCAATGGTCAAAAGATTTCCATCTAGCGTCATATTTACATAGACAAGCTATTAAAAAAGCAGTGGAGCTTTGTAAACCGCTCAGAGTAATCATGTCATCTCCATAAGAATGATATGATTGCCAGAACAAATTTACCGGGATTTTTGAAAAGGTCCTATTCACACATGATCTCTTAACGGTCATTTACCAGTAAAGACTGTATGTGTGAAAGTGGCTAAACTCTTCCTTTGCATATGCGGTGAGTTCACTTGATTTGTAACGTAAGTCATTTAAACCTGTGCAAACACAGGAGAATACATCAACATATTTCTATTATGCGATTTATTGTACATCGTGATTTCAAAATAAAAGTTTCTGACTTCGCATGTGGCCAAATATTAAAATTAAATGGATTTAAACAGGGCCGTCGCAAGGGGGGTGCGAGGCCCTGTGCGAAGTTGACGTGCGAGGCCCTCTGCAATTTTTGTGTATGTGTGTGTGTGTGTGTGTGTGTGTGTGTGTGTGGGGGGGGGGTTGCTCA
>NW_015539879.1:130492-130739 GCF_001515605.1 Sinocyclocheilus anshuiensis
CATGTTTATTACCACAACAACCGTCCGAGTCAGTGGCGCCTGCAGGTGTACGGCTGTACGCACTGTGCGTACCATGAGCGCTCAGACTGACCTGAGATTTGCCTCGCACACATTTCAGCAGTTATTATAGGCCTGTGTGTCCCTTATTTCTGTCGACTAAACCAGTCATGCTATTAATTATGAATTTATCAGTCTTTTGCATGCCAAAGTCAATTTCTGCATAGAAATATTACGCCAAATAGAAAAA
>NW_015539879.1:131042-133883 GCF_001515605.1 Sinocyclocheilus anshuiensis
GATTTTCTGTGTTTTTTTTTTTTTTTTTTTTTAGATTCTGTCTCTCACAGTTGAGGTGTACCTACGATGAAAATTACAGATCTCTCCATTCTTTGTAAGTGGGAAAACTTGAAAAATCGGCAGTGTATCAAATACTTATTTGCCCCACTGTATACTACATAGTTTTTTGTCGATTTTCATATTTTTGTGTGTACGCAGTAGAGGTTGAACGACTTCTGATTTTTTGAAGTCGACTTTTATGTGATGAAAGTCGAATCGAAGTCGACTAGTCGCTGAGACAGCGATTGCGTGTGTGAATTAATTCTACCTGGCAGCGTCTTTCTACTAGTAGCGAAGCTGTGGAATTTACTAGTTATTAAGCAATATATGCTTGAACTTTTCAGTTTCTAAGCTATTTTATTGAAAAATCACAGAACAGTGTTGACAATACATTTCCGCGCTGAATGATTCTGTGCGCGCGCGATGTGTGCGTGATGTACGCTACTGTCTGAAGCCTATGTGTGTGCGTTACAGTGCAGCAGCGCGTTAGATTAGAACGGCGATTAACTTACCTGTACAATAAGATGTTTAAAACGTGCATTCTTCTGTTCAATTTCGAGCATCCAGTAATATAATCACACGTCTTGTGGAGCGCTTTCAGAGTATGCATTTATTTGTTATTTGAACTGTTTGGAAACGGAGCGTAAATGTGGAAGTCCTTCAAAGATTTCTTATCCTGTTGCGCCCTCTATAGGACCAGCGACTAGTCGACGTCAAGTTTAAAGCGTCATGGCAGAGCATTGAAGTCGACCAGTCGATTAGTCGATTAGTCTGTGCAACCCCTAGTACGCAGATATTTCTTGAGACGAGGGGAAAAAAAAGATCAGATAGGGAAAGCTCTGGCTTCGTCTGGATGTAGCCTAAGTGTGGAGTTTATCACACATATGATATAGGGCCTTAAATTGAAGATGCCAAAAGAAAAGTTTTTTGTTAAGAAGAAAAATTTAAAAGAGATTAAGATATTAAGGGGGATTTATTTTTTGAACTGTCACTATTGGCATATAATGCTACAAAGATTTCTAAAGTCAGCAGGTTTTACTAATAGACTTACCAATCTCTGCGTAAAAATAAAATTATGCTGTCATCATTCTAAAGTCATTTTATCCTCTCGGGTGAAAATTGTGGATTATTCAGTAAATATTTATTTGTGACATTTAATATTTTGTCTTTAATCACTATTTTATGTTTGTCTTTCTAATTAAAAAAATATATAAAATAAAAAATTTAGGCCAGGGGGTTCTCTAAAATTTGGTTTGATTTGATGCAGAATAATGACCTATTAGCTATAAAATAATACCTAACAATAATATTTAAGGGGATATTCTGTATAGATTATTTAAGTTTGTGAAGATAAAACCTAAATTTGTCTGAATTTTGGCATCGTTTTTGCTCCTGTTAATTTCAATCCCTAATCCTGCTTCTAAATCTGTTCTCTTACCCCCTGCAGCCAGCTTTTGTATTTGTTGGGTAACATGTAGTTGGGATGTGTTCTAGACTACTGTATCTTTTTAGTGGTTAAGTATTTAAATTGGATATTAAATTATTAGATTTTTTTTATTTTTTTTTTTATTTATCCTTTGTTTAGCCAGGAGATTCCCATTGAGACTTCACAATCACTTCTTCCAGCACAAAGTTTAACACGAAGATAACTTTTAAAAAAAAGATCAGGAAAAACACTTACAAGACTCTTTTAAAAAAGTTTGCTAAAGACATTTAAATTTACACGGGGGTGGCAGTGTCTCTAGTTTAATTACAGTTTGCAGATCATTCCAAGCCCAGGGTTCATAAAAAGAAAAAGCACATTTTCCGAATTCTGAGCATACTTTTGGAAATTTTAATCGAATGTACGATCACTCAATTGAGATCTAGTACAGTAACTATTTGTATAAAAAATTTGAGATTTGAAATATAAAAAGGCAACTTGCCTAAAAGTGCCTTAGCAATGAACATATACATATGCAATTTCCTCCTATTATGTAAAGAAGCCCATGCCAATGATCCGTAAAGTATACAATGATGAGTATGTGAATCTGCACCACAAACAAAGCGTAACGCTGCATGATCGGCAGAGTCCGGTTTCCTTAATAAAGATGAAGATGCATGCATGTATACATTTACATTTAGTCATTTTGCAGATGCTTTTATCCAAAGCGACTTACAATTGGGGAATACATGAAGTAATACTTCTTAAAGAGGCAAACAGACACAGGAAGTGCTCGTAATACCAAGCTTCAGACATTGTTCAAATAAGTACAAGCTAGAAAGGGAAGGAATAAAGAGAAAGACAATTTTTTTTTCTTTAATTTAGGATGAAGTCAAGTAGCGTAGAAAGAGATAAGTTTTCAGCTGTCGCTTGAAAATTGTCAGGGATTCAGCATTCTGGATAGGGGTGGGAAGATCATTCCACCAGCCAGGAATGGTGAACGAAAATGTTCTGGAAAGTGATTTTGAGCCTCTCTGTGAGGTCACTATAATCTAGGGATATGCCGGTATCAAATTTTCATGTTGCGATTAATTGCTAATGCTTTTATTACGGTATACGGTATTATCACGGTATTGCAATTTTGTTAAAAAAAAAGTGCTGTCATAATACAGTATAACAGGTTTCATAACTTTTTTCTTATAACAAAAATAACAACATTTAAATGCAATAAAGCAATACAGAAAAATGTATAAAGTTAAAAGTTTTACACAGATTAAAGTGCAAAAGAACCCTTTACAATAAGACCTCATTAGTTAAACTTAGTTAATGCATTAACATTCACAATGAGCAATAGCTACATTTGCTACAGAAGTTATTAA
>NW_015539879.1:134124-142907 GCF_001515605.1 Sinocyclocheilus anshuiensis
ATTGGCAGTTTATGTTAACTAATGAAGCCCTAATGTAAAGTGTGACCGAACAATAAAGAATCAAAACACTTTAAAACAATATCTAGGGCATGTTGTAGGCAAGATTAAAATGTAATTTATTTTTGAAAATAAATAGCCTATTAAGTCTAAATATTGAAGTATTTGGCTCTGTGATGAACATCATAGCAAATACACAAATCTGAATAGCTGTTTAAATCATTTAAACACCTTTCAGAAACAGAAAGTAGTGCAGCTGCTTTGTTTACAGGGTTTCCGGGGTAACGGCTGCATTTAAATTATTATTATTATTATTTCTGCAGTTTAGCGCCATCTGCTGTCAGAGAGTGAAAGTGTGCTTTCATCCAGAGCGTCTCTCACATGTTCCGCCATGTGCTTCTCGTCCGCGCTTATTTACATCAGAGTGCACACGCGTCTTTTCACGCAGCATACAGCGGCGTTGTGCTTTTGGACCAGTTAATGGGAAAAGTATTCTTAAAATGCATTAAAAATTCTGAATAATTTGTAATATATAATTTTTCACGGTATTTAGAAGTGCCCATGATAACAATATCGTGCATATTCATTACCGTGATATATCGCATTACCGAATACTGGCACAAGTCTACTATAATCAATTACATAATCAATTACAGATAAAAAAAAAAAAAAGTACTGTCCACTAATTTCCTTCTAGCCTCATAAAGAAAGCAGTTTTTTAAACGATAAAAGAACCCCAATTTTGGTTTAAGATTCTTCAGCAGATTATCAATGTGTACATTAAAAGCAAATTTTTTATCTAACCATATCCCTAAATATTTATAAGACCCTACTCTTTCAGTGGTTGTTTTATCTAAAGTTGAAATTTCCATAAAAAATAAAATTTAATTTAAAATTCCATTTAAATAAAAAAGTAAAAATATGCATGGTATCATAATGTTATACTAAAGCTAAAATTAAAACAATTGAAAAAACCCTTAAGATAACCTGTAGAAATAAAACACACACACACACACACCTTTAGCATGCAGAATAATGCAAGTGAAACATTTTTTTTTGAGCCTTTGAACAATTATGTAATTGTGGCATCCGTAATTGCAATCACGATTACAAATTTGATTAATTGTGCAGCCCTAAGTGAATTAACTTTAAGCACAGTATTTCTGCTATAATGGGGCTTAAATAATAAATGACAACTAAACTACAAAACTGAACATAGTGGAGATGATTAACTTTTTCCTATTATTATAGACATAAATGGTAGAAATGGGATTGGTCTATAATGAACCAATTCTTCTGGGTCAAGTGATAAGTGGTTTGATAATCTGCCAGGTTTTTTTTTTTTTTTATGAAATATGGTTTTTTTTTTTTTAGGCGTGTCCTAAAGAAAGTGAATAGTTAACATTGAGAAGAGGCTCTGAGATTACAGGATGTGTATAGGATCTTGCATGCATGCATTTGGTTTTCATTATTATTTTGATGTCTTATGTTGATTTTGATGTCTGTTGCTTTGTGCCATTAAACTGGTGTTAACTTGTATTTTATTGTCTTTTTTTCACTTCAGACCTAATGGCTTTGAAAAAGGAAAGCCAAGAACTGAATAAAATGGAAGAGAATCAGTATGACAAAGATCAGGATTTTATGACTGGAGAACAATCCACACAAAATGAAAAGACTTCCTCACAAAAAAGAGGTCAAAAGACCGAATCTACCAGTTATTTCACTTGCTGTCAATGTGGAAAGACTTTCAATCAAAAACAAAACCTTGATGTCCACATGAGAATTCACAATGGAGAAAAGCCGTTCACCTGCCAACAGTGTGGAAAAAGTTTCACTCAAAAACAAAACCTTAAAGTCCACATGAGGGTTCACACTGGAGAAAAGCCTTATACTTGCACTCAGTGTGGACAGAGTTTTACACATAAAGGAAACCTTAATGCCCACATGAGAGGTCACACTGGAGAGAGTCCTTACACCTGTAGACTGTGTGAGAAGAGCTTCTCACGAAAAGAAAGTCTTAAGACTCACATGCGAATTCACACTGGAGAGAAGCCGTTCATATGTGGTCAGTGTGGAAAGAGTTTCAGATGTAAAGAAAACCTTAATTGCCACATGAAGATTCACTCAAGAGAGAACAGTTTTATATGTCATCAGTGTGGAAAGAGTTTTCCTGACAGGAACCACCTTAGAAATCATGTAACAACTCACATCGGAGAGAAGCCTTTCATGTGCCATCACTGTGGAAAGACTTGCACAAACAAAGCAATCCTAGAGATTCACTTAAGAGTTCACACTGGAGAGAGGCCTTTCACCTGCCCTCAGTGTGGAAAGAGTTTCACAAATAAAGGAAACCTTAACATTCACATGAGGCTTCACACTGGAGAGAAGCCGATCACATGTCTTCAGTGTGGAAAGTGTTTCACATATCACACAGACCTGAAACGACATTTGCAAACTCATTCTGGAAAGAAATTGTAGTATTCCTCAATTTTACAAAACCTGCACATTCACTCCCCAAGTGAAAAAAAAGTGCACTTCCATAATGTACTTAAAGTGCACTTGTGTAGTGTACTAGTGAATGATAGCTGGGTTCAAGTGTACTACAAGTGGTAACTAAATACATTTTTGAATACAGAGATAGTATGTTTATTTGAGTTCATATTCATGGTGTCTCAAAATAGCACAGTTGAGTACACTTAGATGTTCTTAACATTATCTTAAGTACTAAAGAATAGTTTTTAGTAGGGGTGACCCCGAATAGTCGATGCTTCGATAGGAGGAGCCTGATTCGACTACCAATCTCACAGTCGAATATTCGCAGGGTGTTATGATCATGCCATTTTGGCTATATAGGGGTGCTCAAATGTCTGATTTCACATAGAACTACCGGTTTGCTCCCAATAAGTTAATATACAGTCAGCCTATTATGATAATGCTGTAAATAACAATCTGAAACGAAAGAAGCTTCAAATAAATATTGTAACGTGCGTGAATAAATCTAACCACCCCTATAGATTTAAGTTTCACTTTCCATGATCCGTGACCGACAAGACTCAAACTGACACAGGCAGAGTGAAAGACTGGATTTTTTCGATCAGTTAGGGTACAAGTGATTTCAAAACATTTCAGCCGGTTTATATGTATTGTGTATATATTACCTCGTATAAGATGCATTTGGTTGAATTACGCTGCAGTAAAGCGCTTCATTGTACTACTACGGAAATTATCTCATCAGCGCACCGCACGAGCAGGACAAACAACAATGCAGGATATTAATAACTATGACTGGGACTGCGTAACGGCCCGTGTTTTCGCTTTGTGAAACTGAAAAGATTCGTCGGACTGGTTGGAAAAAAAACATTCGCATTTGTATGAAAGATGGGTTCAAGTGGTACCTAAATACATTTTTAAATACATTTTTAGCACTTTTTAGTTCATATTCATGGTGTCTCAAAATAGCACAGTTGAGTACACTTAGATGTTCTTAACATTATCTTAAGTACTAAAGAATAGTTTTTAGTAGGGCTGACCCCGAATAGTCGATGCTTCGATAGGAGGAGCCTGATTCGACTACCAATCTCACAGTCGAATATTCGCAGGGTGTTATGATCATGCCATTTTGGCTATATAGGGGTGCTCAAATGTCTGATTTCACATAGAACTACCGGTTTGCTCCCAATAAGTTAATATACAGTCAGCCTATTATGATAATGCTGTAAATAACAATCTGAAACGAAAGAAGCTTCAAATAAATATTGTAACGTGCGTGAATAAATCTAACCACCCCTATAGATTTAAGTTTCACTTTCCATGATCCGTGACCGACAAGACTCAAACTGACACAGGCAGAGTGAAAGACTGGATTTTTTCGATCAGTTAGGGTACAAGTGATTTCAAAACATTTCAGCCGGTTTATATGTATTGTGTATATATTACCTCGTATAAGATGCATTTGGTTGAATTACGCTGCAGTAAAGCGCTTCATTGTACTACTACGGAAATTATCTCATCAGCGCACCGCACGAGCAGGACAAACAACAATGCAGGATATTAATAACTATGACTGGGACTGCGTAACATGATGAGAACACTATTATAATAAAACGCTGTGAGTTTTTAGAGTTTAGTTGCCGTGTTTCTGCACGTTGTTGCAAGAATCATGTGCATTCGGGGCATTTTGTGCAGATAGCCTATAAGTCGTAATATAACGTTGTTGCATAAATAACGAAGCGTATTCTATATGAGATAAATGATGAGTTAAATCCCATTGATTAAAAACCTGCTAAATGCTTTATTCTACTGGTCATCTTCAGGCGCGCAGCTCAAAACAGAAATGCCGAACATTAATAACTACTGTCATATACATAATGTTATAATGAGAGCACTATTGTAAAAAAAAAATTTGTGAATTCTTAGGGTTTCGCTGACATTTAATGTTAACTATCTTTTAATCAAAACATAAAACATTATTTACCCCGTTTGTATCTGCAAGGCGTCCGTTACACATTTTCCCTGTGTTTTAACGTCAGTATGTCTGACTTGACTCTTGTTAATGTATTTTGCCCCCGCCTCCAAACATATGATTCGACTATCAGTCGACTAACGGCAAGATTTGACAATTCCGATTCGACTATGTAAATCCTTAATCGGGGACAGCCCTAGTTTTTAGTATATTAAGTACAAAATTGGTGTGTAAACCGAGCACCTTAAGTACATTATGGAAGTGCACTTTTTTTTACTTGGGTCTAAAGGAAGACTGTTTTATGTTCTTTGTGCGGAAAATGTTTTAAATGGCTCAGCAGTTTAAAATGGCACCAGAAAAATATGCATCTGTGCGAAAATTGGTTTAACTTGTATATTTGATTGTTTAATACGTCGGAATCAACACATTAGATGATATTCATCTTGCTTTAAAAATTCCACAATGTAAATAAAATAGAAATGTAAACAAAGGATATAAGCTAAACAAGTTTGTTGCCGCCTTATGCTTAAATGTTTTATCTATGGCGCTAAAATAGTCTCAGAATTAATGCATTTATGAAATATTAGTAACAACTGGATAAGCTAGGACAGGAAAGGCCCGGACAGTGTTTGAAAAGCTATTCTGAACACCACTGTGGCAGCAGTGGAGTCCTTCAGATTCCTGGGCTCTACCATCTCTCTGGACTTGAAGTGGAGCAATCACATTTGACTCGGTTTGCGTAGCAGAGGTTATACTTCCTTCACCAGCTGAGGAATTTCAAACTGCCACAGGAGCTGCTGATGCAGTTCTACACGGCTGTCATCGAGTCTGGCTTCTACTCTTCAATAACAGTCTGGATTCGCTCAGCTGTCAAATCAGACATCAGAAGGCCACTTTGGGCTGCTGAGAGAAGTACTGGTGCTGCCCTACACACCCTTCCGGAACTGTATACATTCAGATTGAAAAAAAAGAGAGCTTAGAAAATCGCTCTGGATTCCTCACATCATCTTTGAACTTTTGCTGTCTGGCTGGCGGTTCAGAGCATTGAACACTATAACAGCCAGGCATAAGAAAAGCTATTTACCCCCAGGCAATGAACAGTTCATATGGCCTGTTGTCCCCACTGTGCAATAAAACTATGTGCAATATTTCTTACGTTTAACAATACCCTACCTCTTCTTGTTCTATTCCCTGTATAACACTAGTTGTTTATAGCACTTGTATATACAAGTATACTTTGTTGTTTTGTCCGAGTTAAATCACATTCACCAAAAAAGCTTGTTTATTTGCAAACAGTATATAATTTGCTATTAAGTACATAATCAGATTTACATCCAAGAATTTACAATTCCCAAATGCTAAACACAAAGTATGTTTGCACATTTCTGAATGTTTCTGCATGTACAGATTGAATCTGCATTTGAAAGTCATCATGTGTACATTTATTCGCTACTGTATATTTGAGGAACTTGAATATATTTAAAGCAATTTTATACTTGTACTTCACTACACAGAGGCAAAGTACTTTTTTCTCCACTACATTTGTCTGACAGCTTTAGTCACCACACAAGTTATTTTTCTCGTGACTGTAGCATTACTGGTGGCATGGAGTTTGAATGGTTTTGCTATCATTGAATGGACAAGAATTTGATTCTGATGTTCTTGCATCTGCATCTCGAAATGTTTTGAGCAGCTGTCATCTAGTGAAGTTTGGGCACCATTAGGAGATTTAAGTATCTTTAATAAACATGCCTTAGAAAAAAAAACATTACTTGTGTGCATCTTGAGACAAAACAATGGCACTGACATGTTAAGATCAGTCAGTGCCAGTTTCTTTCAGTTAAAACAGCCCAGACATGCATTTTAGTTTGGGGCTAGGTGTAAGCGTTGTCTGTGAAACTAGGGGTAAAAGTGTTTCTATCAAAGGCAGGGTTTTTCCTGGCTCAAAATGAGGTGGTACCATCCTGATCATGTGCACACAATGTACCCACCCTTCAACTGGCTGGAACAAACACTTTTTACCCACGATGTATTTTAAGTGTTATAATAATGAAAAAAAAAAAGACAATTATAAAGTTACATTTTACAAAAAAAATTTAAATTAAATACAACATACCAGCTAAAAGCTCTTTATATACACTGAACAAAATTATAAATGCAACACTTTTGTTTTTGCCCACATTTTTCATGAGCTGAACTCAAAGATCTAAGACTTTTTCTATGTACACAAAAGGCCTATTTCTCTCAAATATTGTTCACAAATCTGTCTAAATCTGTGTTAGTGAGCACTTCTCCTTTGATTATCTCGAAATGTTTTGAGCAGTTGTCATCTAGTGAAGTTTGGGCACCATTAGGAGATTTAAGTATCTTTAATAAACATGCCTTAGAAAAAAAACATTACTTGTGTGCATCTTGAGACAAAACAATGGCACTGACATGTTAAGATCAGTCAGTGCCAGTTTCTTTCAGTTAAAACAGCCCAGACATGCATTTTAGTTTGGGGCTAGGTGTAAGCGTTGTCTGTGAAACTAGGGGTAAAAGTGTTTCTATCAAAGGCAGGGTTTTTCCTGGCTCAAAATGAGGTGGTACCATCCTGATCATGTGCACACAATGTACCCACCCTTCAACTGGCTGGAACAAACACTTTTTACCCACGATGTATTTTAAGTGTTATAATAATGAAAAAAAAAAAGACAATTATAAAGTTACATTTTACAAAAAAAATTTAAATTAAATACAACATACCAGCTAAAAGCTCTTTATATACACTGAACAAAATTATAAATGCAACACTTTTGTTTTTGCCCACATTTTTCATGAGCTGAACTCAAAGATCTAAGACTTTTTCTATGTACACAAAAGGCCTATTTCTCTCACATATTGTTCACAAATCTGTCTAAATATGTGTTAGTGAGCACTTCTTTGCCGAGATAATCAAAGGAGAAGTGCTCACTAACACAGATTTAGACAGATTTGTGAACAATATTTGAGAGAAATAGGCCTTTTGTGTACATAGAAAAAGTCTTAGATCTTTGAGTTCAGCTCATGAAAAATGGGGGCAAAAACAAAAGTGTTGCGTTTATAATTTTGTTCAGTATAGTATAGTATAGGTGAACATAAACATAACATTAGGTTGTTAAACACTTCATGAAATTGAACATCTTTATCCACTCCTTATAGTCTCCTGGTCCACATCGCTTTAATCCAATATACATTTATCCACATAAAGTGTCTTTTTAGAAAACAAAACATTTTCTTACAACCTTACGTGAATTCTTCTGGTAGACTACATCATGAAATGCAATCGCTGCAGGGTAACAAGTGCATTACAGCTAACATTAGCATCAAGCTAAGGCTTTTTATAAAATTAATATTAAGCTTTTACTCAAATCTCACTTCAAACCTGCATTGAGTGTTTGTAATAACTTACGATTGCGATCTAATGTGGATTTTGGTCATATAATGTTTTTGAAGTAAGTTATTTGTAGTTTTTATACTAAGCTAATAGTTACACCAGCTTGGCATTTCTCATGTAAACATTTTTTATTGTTATGAAAATACCCCAAATATAATTAAAATAACAGACAAACCATATACTATCATAATCGTGTGTTAAATAGGGCCCTATGAAATCTGATAAAATTTTTTCCCAAATTCTATTTTTTCCATTCTAATTTTTCTGGAATCCTTTTTAATGGTTAAATTACATTTTATTAATCAAAAAGCATGTCTGATTAATTACAATTATGAAATTTATACAGCTTCAAATTAGTTTATTTAATGTTTAACAAAAAAACATTTCATAGGGCCCTAAACGTGTAATTTATTTTCTTTCACCATATGTTTTATTGTTACCAAATTCTGTTGTAGCATTTCTAATTTGAATGCATAAAAACAACTTAATTTATTCAAATTTATTCTTAAAGGGGTCATATGATGCGATTTCAATTTTTCCTTTCTCTTTGGAGTGTTACAAGCTCTTGGTGCATAAAGAAGATCTGTAAAGTTGCAAAGACTAAAGTCTCAAATCCAAAGAGATATTCTTTATAAAAGTTAAGAGTCAACCACGCCTACCTAAAACGGCTCGTTCTAACACGCCCCCACATACCTACATGTGGTTGCCGCAAGCCCGCTGAACGCTCCTTCGTCGAATCCGCCGGCTCTGCTCACTCTAGGCCGCTGCCGCTCACTGTTGGCCGCCGTGTGTGATGCTGTTTCGTTGTGAAAGCGAAACTACTTTGTTTGACCTTCCAAAAATGGACACGACTAGAAATCAGTGGTTAAGTTGTATTTACAACACTGTTCCAGAACACTTCAACCCAAA
>NW_015539879.1:143333-157724 GCF_001515605.1 Sinocyclocheilus anshuiensis
GTATGTGGAAAATAATGTGTTTTTTGAACCTTAAACCGCATAAACACATTTCATTACACCAAATACACAAAATAATGTTCTTTTTAGCAGCATTATATGACCCCTTTAAAATAGCCTTATGAAATGTTGTCTTTTTCCTCCGAGAAATTGTGTTGTGTATCTAGTTATCAAATGAAGGCATAAAACATTAATTTAATTTATCTTTCAATTATTGAAAATCAGACTTTATTTATTTATTTTGGCAAACAAAGGGGATTTACTATTCAAATTAAAACAAAAAGAAGAAATGTTGTTTGATCATTACTTTAAAAAATAAAGTTTTAATAATTTTAGTAGTAGCAGTACTGCCCGCAGTGTCTTCAAGTTTAACCGGACTTTTATTTTGACGGGTTGCCGTGAATACCTTTACAGTTCTGCGTGTATATGATATGAGGCTAGTTTTACTCAAATGAAACGGTAAAATACTCATGAAGTGACTCTCAGAGCAGTTCTGGAGATGTTGTTCGTGTATTTATGTCCTCGTTTAGTGAGACGACAGACGCTGAAAACACTGCAAGTGTCATGCACTTCAGTATGTGTGTAGTAAACAAAACCGTGCGTCTGTGCCATCCACATATACAGAGACACGCAGAACATGCAGGATTCATATTTAAATAGTCTTTTTGCGGCTTAATATTTACAGATACTAGTCCATATCACGATTTAAGTGTAATGACCTTCCTTTGATTAATTCATTCAAACTATGACAAATTCTGTGACATTCCGTGTTATACAGTAAATTCCGTTTTCATGACTGGATTCCACAATTCTGTCATAGGGCCCTACTATTCTGCTGATTCTCTTTAACTTTTTCCAATGGGCCTCTGCAGACTTTGAGACAGAGGCAAACTTTGAGAGAGTTTGAGGCAGAAGCACGTCATGCTTTTTTGTTTATGTCTACACGCGATGGAAAGCTATATTTCAGTCAGTATTTGTGTTGCATAATGAATGTTTTTTTCCCCAAACAACAGCTTTCGCTCTGAATTGATGTTCCAGAATGCATCAGTATCTCATAATCTGTTGCTTCTCTCTGCAGTTGTGTGGCTGTGGGCTACTGGGAGTTGGAATCTGGTTGTCTGTGTCTCAAGGCAGCTTCGCCACCTTCTCCCCCTCCTTCCCCTCTCTCTCTGCTGCCAACATGGTCATCGCCATAGGCGCCATCGTCATGGTGACGGGCTTCCTCGGATGCCTGGGCGCCATCAAGGAAAACAAGTGCCTGCTTCTGAGCGTAAGTTATACCACACCTGTAGAGTTGTAAAAACACAGTAACGGTCTGTTGTGAGAAGAAAATGTGTGCACTTACCTTGTGATGTCTGGTCTTTTATGTTTTTGTGAGTAATTTTCATATGTCGTATTATATATATTATATATACATATTAATTATTGAAAATCAGACTTTATTTATTTATTTTGGCAAACAAAGGGGATTTACTATTCAAATTAAAACAAAAAGAAGAAATGTTGTTTGATCATTACTTTAAAAAATAAAGTTTTACTAATTTTAGTAGTAGCAGTACTGCCCGCAGTGTCTTCAAGTTTAACCGGACTTTTATTTTGACGGGTTGCCGTGAATACCTTTACAGTTCTGCGTGTATATGATATGAGGCTAGTTTTACTCAAATGAAACGGTAAAATACTCATGAAGTGACTCTCAGAGCAGTTCTGGAGATGTTGTTCGTGTATTTATGTCCTCGTTTAGTGAGACGACAGACACTGAAATCACCTCGAGCGTCACATGCACTTCAGTAACTTATGTGTGTAGTAAACAAAACTGCGCGTCTGCGCCATTCATTCATACAGAGATATGATTGCGTAATTTGAGCTAATGCTCATCAGATCGCGTAAATCAGTGGAAAATGAATAGAAATAATGATTCTGTTAAATATCAAGTAAACTTGTATAAAAATATCAGTATTTTTCCAAATATGAACTAAAAGCTCTAATGGACGCTGTAACAAAGTTCGTAGTCACGGGAAGGAGGCGGCGGGAACTGGCGAACGCTCAAAGAAAACTTTAATAAAATAAACAAACACAAAACGACAGTAAAGCGGCAGCCCCTCGCGGATGACTGCCGCACACAAAACACAAAATAAAGTCCAGGCCTGGTCCTCTCTCGTCCAACACTGTCGTCACTCCTCCTTTTATCCTTCTGGAGCTCCTCCGTGGGACTCGAGACCGGTGAGTGGTGCAGGTGTCTGCATTAGCATTTACTCCACCGGCCTGGCTCCGTTCCCACGGCTCTCGGCCCCGCCCCTCTCGTCACAGACGCTGTTCAGTGACACTTGCATGTGACTGCCTGCCTGAGTTTTGTCAACAACCAGAGGCGGCACAAAATTTGGCGGAGGTGGCTGCCTCATACTTCTCTATGCAGGAAAACCCCTGAAAGGGCAAGACATTTTAGTGTTAATGCTGTTATGTTTTACATTTAAAAGAGTTTCTGATTTAAAGTTTTTGTGTTGGCAGCATTGTGCTAAAGAGTAGTGCTCATTGGCTGCGCAGGTGGCTATCCATCTTGTTACCCATTTACCCAACATGTTAAGTAAGATACATTTAACATGTGCTTTGCTAACTGTTAATTTTAATAAACAAAACATGCATACCACATTCCTCTTCCTTTTATTGTAAACAGCGCATGGCTTCAGGGAAAGGTTTTATAGTGGGAACATCTGCTCCTGCATCAACACAACACGTTATGGTGTTCTTATGAGCACGCATGGGAGAATGATGCAGAAGTGAAGAAATTGTTAAATAAAGTCATTATTTTTGTTTAGTTTTTTTCATGCACAAAAGGCACTCCCATTACCTCATAAAATTCAGGTTGAATCACTGGAGTCACATGGACTACTTGAATTATGTCTTTACTACTTCAATAGGGTATATGTCCAATGTCACCTGACCAAACCTGGAAAACAGGTCTCATTGCTTCCGCTTGTCGGATAACAGTTTAACAGCCATTTTAAATAATCGTGATATCTATGATCTTTTAAGGTAGTAATCAGTTAAACTAGCTAGCTGTTTTTATTGTTGACGTTTTATTCAATTTGTATATCTACCGTATTGACCCGAATATAAGACGATGTTTTTTTTCTTGGAAATACATCTGAAAAACCGCGGTCGTCTTATATTCAGGGTCTAGACGTTGACATGTCAATAATACACCCACAACAATAGGTGGCGCCAAATATGCATAAAACAAGTGTGCCATGAAATACGTAATGTAATGCGTGTTGTAAAGATCTCGAGTAAAAACAAAAGAAAAAGAAAACCTTACAGCTGCATGAGTCGTGACTGTCATGTTAGCCTGATTGATCCAAACTCCCTTTGTGATTTTAAAACGTAAGACAGTACCCAGATTTGAAGACTACAGTAAGATTTAACTTCTACTGTTAATAAGATTTTGGTAGGCTACTATTAGATGGATAATTCAGATGGGATACCTGTTTTTTTTTTTAATGGTATATCAAAAATTGTATATTTTTTAAATGTGATTGTTGGTACATTTTACCAGTTTTTACCATACTTTCAAAACAAAAATTAAAATAGGAAAAATATGCAATATGAAAATAATTGAAGACAAAATGTGTTTTACTGAGAAAAAAGGTACATCTGGGAAAAGGGGGGTTGTCTTATAATCAGGGTCGTCTCATATTCGGGCCAATAAAGTAAATGTTAGTGAAAAGAATAAAAAAACAAAAATGTAGATATCAGTTTGCATATGTGATGGGCATTGGTTATGATCATCTTTGAAGGCATCTTGAGTAAAACAGCTTCATATTTAATGAAGCAAATGCAAAACGCTTGAACCGGAAGCGTCGAGACCCATTTAACTGAATACGGACGTCTGTTGCATATAATACATATTATGTCTCCACAGTTAAGTATAGGGCATGCAGACACAGCTGTGCATGAGACAGAGCGGAGATGACATGCTGGCCTTGGGAAAACCTCACTGAGAATTTCCTACACTAAAAAAATAGTGCACAATGTACTATATTAATATGAAGGAATTTTCTGCATTGATTTTTTTTTTACAGGGGCTTTACCTGCATTTTTTTTTCAACTGTATTGCAAATGTTTTTTAATGGATTTCGTTAATGGATTCTATTGGAAATTAATGGATAAAGTCCTGGTGGAAAATTACCAGTACATTCTTTCTTTCTTTTTTTTCTTTGTACTACTACAAGGAGGTCAGATGTTTTACAAATCTACGGTTATCGCTAAAAGGCTATTGCTTTTACAAAGAAATGTGCAAATGTGGCATTTTTGTTGCAACAAAATCTAATAATCACATTGCAACATTATCACACACACACACACACACACACATAATAACATATTGCATGTTATCTATTTGGATGGGCTCTAATAAAGGTTTAATTTAGCTGACAATCCTTGTTTATTGTACAGTATTAAACAGCATGTAGTTAAACAATCTCACATATTACATGTGGTACAAACTCTTTTACTGGCAATTCTTTTCAGCACATAATTTGACAGCAGATGATATATTTCTCCAAGAATTCAGCTCTGAAAACCACTGATATATGTTTTATTTTTGTGTGTATTATTTGAGTGTTGTTTTGTATGTTTTTTTTTCTAAGCACTTTTATATTTAAAAATGTGTGAACAGGACTTTTATTTTGGCGTGGTTTTATGACGTCAGAAGTCTGCGCCGTGCTCCGTGTGATTCAGCTGTAGAAAGGTTTGTTTTTAAGCATTGAAAGTGTGTCGGTGAGCCTCTTTACAAGCATTGCAAAATGAATTGAATATAACATGGTATCGCTTGTTTTTGTTGTTGTTGTTTTATCAGCTGAACAATTGGAATGTTGTTAAACAACAGTACAGTCCATTGAACTACTGTACTACGTTCCCTCATAGCCTCGCTTTCATTTCCATCAAAAATGAAATTTGGCGCTATCCTGACTAAAGTGTATAAGCCTTGAAAAATGACTCCGGCATAGGTCTCTCACATTCTTTGGTGGAGATGTCCATATCACCATCAATCATAAATGATAGATAGTGGGCGGTAGGGCTGTCAAAATGACTGAAAAACTAAATTCGAATTTTGTGCTTAAATATGATCAAAATTCGAATTATATTCGAATTTAAAATGCATATTTTCAGTTAGGGAAAATAAAAACTTTTGGATTTTCTGCTGAGGCCACAAGAGGGCGCATCAAGCATAAGATAACATGACTGTGAAAAAAGTGCATAATGTTTAATATAATGTTTATATAACCAATTATAATTAATTAAGTTGCTTAAACAACTATAAACAAAACAGCATCATGTATGTATTCATAGTTTAATACAAAGGGCCGAAAGCCAATCACACAGAGTACATTTTTCATTTAAAAACACGAGTTGCAGTGGGATGGGGAAAAAAACCCGCCATTAAGTCTCGAGATTTGTTTTTTAAAAGTTGAACTTGCATTAATTTTACATGGCTTTCTAAACATGCGGCTCTTTTGTGCGAGACGCGAGTGCAACGGTGATAGATGTCCCTCTAGGAAATGCGCAAAATATGCGTTCTGTGTGAACGGCTTGGTTTCAGTTTCGACGTAAACAAGATCTTCTCCGCATTGATGTTCTCTTTTCCTGCAATATTTGTAATTAACAACGCAGCAGCGCTGCATCTAGTGGCTTCAACTGGACAGGCTAACAAAAACATAAAAATTTGATGACACTTACATCGTCATCGCATCTCGTGCGCCACTGATAAGTGCCTCCTTAACACACACCTAAAATTCGAATGCAACGTTTTTGCATTAGAATGTGGATTTTTATGTTAAATTCGACGAATATTTGAAATTGGACTTTTTTTGTTTGACAGCCCTAGTGAGCGGATACAATTTTGTCAGTCGTCTTTTTTCGGAGATTGTCTCCTATAAATTGGCCACAGGCCATTTCGTTGGCATAAGTGGGATTAACATTCAACTCTTTCTTTTTCATCAGTATTATTTGTGATTTGAATTTTGTGAATGGGGTTTGTTTTTTTGCTATTTTATAAGCCGTGTTAAATTGTATAATTATTATAAAATTGTTATTATATTATAATTTAATAAGTATAATTTCCTTGAGAGATTACTCTCTTCTAACCGCTGAAAGAAGTAGGGAGAGGCTCTGTGTTTCGTGTGACACACCGGTCCACCCAAAAATGAAAATTCAGTCACTAATTACTCACCCTCATGTCGTTCCAAACCCGTAAGACCTTCGTTCATCTTCGGAACACAAATTAAGATATTTCTGATGAAATCTGAGAGCTCTCTGACCCTCCATAGACAGCAAGGATCCTTACATGATCAAGGTCCAGAAACGTAGCAAGGACATCGGTAAACCCTTATGCAAAGAAAATATATTTCCTAATATATGAATGATCAATATATCAAACGACAAAACACATATATATCACAATATATGTAACTTTATATTCAGTAATACACTTTATAATATATAGATAAAATATGGTACTGCATGTGTAAAAAAAAACAAAAAACATTTTTACTCATGCAGCATATAATACACACATATATGGAAATATATATTTCTTATATTGAACAATCATTTATTACATTTAGTCATTTAGCAGACGCTTTTATCCAAAGCGACTTACAAATGAGGACAATAAAAGCAGTCAAAACTAACAAAAGAGCAACAATATATAAGTGCAAATGACAAGTCTCGGTTAGCCTAACGCAGTACATATATACCATATCACAAAGAAAAACAAGTAGATAGAATAAAAAAAATAGAATAGAAAAATATTTAAAAAAAATAAAAATAAATAAAAAAAGATAAATGTAGATGAAGTAGAATTAAAATAGAATAGAAAGTGCATTTATGATATTCATTCATATTTTAAAATATAGCTAGTTTACAATAGCATAAGCACACCCTCTCATACCAAACACTAAGTTAACAGACTATCACTGTGCTGGAAAGTGCACAGCCATTACTTTTTAAATAAAGTAACATATACTTTAATGGTGTTTGGCCAATCATCATCCTAACCACAGGCTCTACTCTTCTGCACAATAGTGACCCCACAAACTTACACATACCAGAAACCCTTTTACATTTCAAAATAATACATTAAACACTAACAGATCTCCCCCTATATTAATACTGAGCAGAAACACATGAAATAACACTTAATTTTAACATTTTTACTCTCCTTTAACAGTAAGAAGCAAAGTATGCTTGGAACTAGATATCTGATGTAACTCATTCAGTGAATGTGTGTATATATGTGTGTACATACATTCACATTTATATGGGAGCATCTATGTGCAATATATACTCAATAAAGGATCAAACAATGAATATTTATTTTTGTCTTTATTTCTAAATATATTTGTATCTATCAATGTATAGCCATATATTGTCAATGCATATATTGCTGTATATTGAAAAATATAAGCACTAGTTTCCAATATATGGAAATGTATTGTGTAATATATCGCATTATATTTTGCAGTATATTCCCATATATTTTTGTTTCGTAAGGGAAATGGTCCATGTGACATCAGGGGTTCAACCGTAATTTTACGAAGCTACGAGAATACTTTTTGTGCGCAAAGAAAACAATAATAATTAATTCAGCAATTCTTCTTCACGAGATACTGTCTCTTTCGCCAGTTTGGAGAGTATCCCAGAACATAATCAACGTAATCAGCTTTGTTTACGTTCAGTAGAAACCGCACGCATGCTGAACGTAAACAACGCTGATTACGATCTTAATTTGTGTTCCGAAGATGAACGAAGGTCTTATGGGATTGGAATGACATGAGGATGAGTAATTAATGACAGAATTTTCATTTTTGGGTGAACTAATCCTTTTAAGTTTCTTGCTTTTGAGTGTTTTTTGCCCTTCGGAGATTGTTCAGAGCGTATTTGCCCTTCCCATCACTATCCGCCAGAATCTCTTCTGTCAGTCCTGCAGTGTTGTGTGTTTTGGGCAACAGCATATCTACTGTGTCTCTTGAACAACAATCTTCCCACATGTGCTCCACAAAATGATGCATTCGGAGCTCAGGAGTCATGCTTTAAATCCACGTGATTATGGAATTGCGTTTTCAGCAAATGTGTATCCCCATGATGCACACAGAGTTCCGTATATTGAGTCAAGCCTTGTCTGTGAGCCCATCCCGTATGGCTTTTGCTCCCACCTTGTGAAGGTTTTGAGGTGACCAAGGTTAAGGTTGCTTCTGTTTATTTTTGCTGTCATGTTATGGTGTTGCAGTCATTTTCTCCTCTGCCTTTGAGTCTCAGGATGCTGGCAGACTGTACAGTCCTTTGGTGACACAGTGCTACAGAGGGTAGCAATTATGTCATTAGCCAATGAATTGGAATGATTCTATACGGTCTTCAGATAGTTGTGAGGAGGGTGTTCTCACTGATTCTTTAAATGTCTAAGGCTATGTTTATACGACAACGATGTAGTCAAAAAGCGTTTTAAAAAAGTTTCACGATTCGTGTTTACACATATCCGTGCCAAAAATGCTGTATTACGTATGCCAGGCCAGTAGTTGGCGCTGTCACCTTGTTAGTAAACAGTACCTGAAGGGAACTGACGATTATATGATGTATATGATGCGTCTCCGCTGTTGGTTGTAATATTGTTGCAGTAAATCCACACTTTGCTGAAGAAGCGTTAGCAAACTCTTGAGGAGCAACAACAGTACCATGTACTCCGCCATTGTTGTGTATGTTTGTTCGCGCTTGCCTTTAAAATCGACACGTACTGCGCATGTCTACATACCGAACACGTACTACGCACGTGCATGATGTTTTCAAAGATTCCCCTTTTGGGTGTTTACACGGAAACGACAACGGTGCCATTTTCAAAAACGTGCATTTTGAAACCCGTTTTCAAAAATATGCGTTTTCAGTCCCCAAAATGCTGTTGTCGTGTAAACGAACAGTCAAAACGCATAAAAAGTTTCCTGTTTTTGCCTGAAATCCTTATAGTGTAAACGGCCCCTAAGTATGTTTGTCTGTTGATTTATCCTATTAAACTGCAGTTAACTTGTATGAGTCTTTTTTGCCTTAGATCTGATGGTGTTGAAAGTGGAGAGTCAAGAACTGAATGAAAAGGAAGAGAAAGGCCAGTATGAGAAACATCATGATTTCATAACTTTTAGTTGCTCAAAGAGTGAAAAGACTTCCTTAGGGAAAAGAGCTAAAACAAGAAGTTATTTCACCTGCTCTCAGTGTGGAAAGAGTTTCAGTCAACATCGCTACCTTAAGGTCCATCTGAGAATTCACACTGGAGAGAAGCCTTACACATGCACCCAGTGTGAAAAAAGTTTCACTCAAAAAGGAAGCCTTAAAATCCACATGAGAATACACACTGGAGAGATTCCCTATACCTGCCAACAGTGTGGAAAAAGTTTCACTCAAAAAGGAAGCCTTAAAGTCCACATGAGAATTCACACTGGAGAGAAGCCTTTCTCATGTGGTCAATGTGGAAAGAGTTTTAGAGGTAAAGTAAACCTTGATTGCCACATGAGGATTCACTCAGGAGGGAACTGTTTTATATGTCATCGGTGTGGAAAGAGTTTCACAGACAGTAAACATCTTAAGAATCACGTAATAAGTCACATCGGGGAGAGGCCTTTTATGTGCAATCACTGTGGTAAGACTTGCACAAACAAAGGAAATCTTGAGGTTCACATGAGAGTTCACACTGGAAAGAAGGCTTTCCCATGTTTTCAGTGTGAGAAGAGTTTTACATATCAAAGAGTCCTGAAACGTCATTTGCAAACTCATTCTGGAAAGACATTGCAGTAATATGCATCACACAAATATACCTGAAAGTCATGCAGATGTGAGATGTTTTCTTTGTGTGGAAAGGGTTTTGCAATTAAAATGGCTCCAGAAAATTTGTATAAGTTTTTAAATACATTTTGAGTAATGTACGAGTAACCTCAGAATGGCAAATATTTCATAAAACGTACATCTTACTGTACAATGCCACAAAATAAATATAAGGACATAATATGGGGGATTTGATTCATTATTTAATAGATAATTAGTGAAAGAATGCACAGGTCATCATTCTGAATATGAATATATATTTTTTTTATAAAAAGAAATTGTTCTTCTAACGCAAACGGCAAATTAATGTTCCTTAGAACTGGTTCTCTTTGAAATACAAATCTTGTGTAATCCCACGTATCTGTAATCAGATGCACATTTAAAACTGGAATATAATCTAATTTCAGTCACTTGCATGTGTTTCATTTACACATAATCCTTTCTGGAATACAATCCGCCGTCAAAATAATAAGATTAATTATTCCAGCTGCTGTCAGCAGCATGCTGATATTTCCCACGAAAACCTACCAGTACCACTTAAATTAGAAAATATTATTACAAGCTTACCATTGTGAATCGGACTAAGGTAAGGAGATAGATTTGAACACTGGCTGCTTATGTACTTGCTCAAAAATTGATTTCGGATAATTTTTAACCAAAAAAAAAAGTTATGGACTGCAGCTTTAAATATAGAAACTGATTTGAATGTTTTTCACTAATTAGTTTGTCCACAAGGTGGCAACACTGGCCAGACTGTTGTTTGGCAGCTGAAAAATAAACAGTGGAGATGACAAAAAAAACAACATACAACAATAAATGCTGGAGTTGACGTGAGGGGGTTCAGAGACACCTGCATCTGGTTTAAACAAGTCCCTTTCAAGGAAAGTCTGTTCACTCCACAGATATATTTGCAACGCCTCTGGGCAGCTATTTCGGGCATCCAAGATCAGACATCGGAAGGAACTAACAGAGTCACTGGACAATGAAATTCTTAAAAATGCATGAGCCAGAGGTGTCCTCTAGTTGCCATGTTTAGGAGCACGAATAAGATGATGTTCATAGTTTTGAGATTAATTTTGAATTGGGATAATGGGTCTGAATTACAGATGTTAGCTGGGAGAGAATTCCAAAGGCGAGGAGCAGCACTACTAAATTGGCATTCAGCTGATTTCATGCACAAGGTAAGCTGTCAGTGAAGTGCTCGCCCAAGTGGAAAAATGTGTTGTTGCTGCCAGATCTCGATTGCCGAAAATTACATTGTGTTTGATGCAAAACTAACTCGACTAAATCAAATGAAAAAACATCATAACTGTATATTTTCATGCTTTCTCAAGTTAAGCAAATTTTATCTTACATTTTTGGTCATAGACAATGTTGAAGATATACGTTACTGTCAACATGCCTAAGTGGTAAATTTAAAAAAAAAGTTTATAAAATTTGAAATAATAACAAACATGAGGAAAAAAGAGCAAACAATAAAGTTCTCAGAACATTTTGAACATTCAGAAGATTGTATTTTTGGATTTGTTTTCTGTATGCTTGTTAAAGATGTTATTATTTTTGGTATTTTGCATAGTGTTAACCGGGTGGGAGTTTTAACTCCTGTTCACTGAGAATAAAAAAATATCGTTCAGACAATGCAGAGACATAGCTCGGGGGAATCCCCCATCTCCCCACCCTCTGAATATTACATATCATAACGTAACTACGTGTAAATGTTATTTGGTGTTTTTTTTCTTAGAAAAGCAGCTATATGTTTTTCTAGAATTCGAATAACTATGGATAAACCTGAAACGATAGAAGAAAGATTGGAGATTAATTTAATTTACAAATAAGGTAGGAAATGTGCATACTTTTAAATTGACACCTGCCACGGTGTTTCCCTCTTTGAGTGTGTCTTAAAAGCCAATGAGGAGGGGGATCTTAATCTTAGCACTCAGCATACCCAAGTCACTGCTTGCCACTGGAGTAGAGTTAGTGCCTATAAGGAGTACTTCAGTCTTACTGCCATAAAGTTTAAGAAAATTGTCAGAGAACCAAACGTTTATTTCATGAAGACAGTAAGACAGACAGGTGGAAGAATGGAATCAGTCTTTGTAGATACATAAAGTTGTGTATTATCAGCGTAACATTGGAATTCAATACCAAATTTAGAAAAGATATTACCAAGTGTTAAACGATAATTTAGGAACAATAGAGGACCTAGGACAGAACCTTGGGGGATACCACAGCAGAAAAAAGGTTGGTAATATAAATTGTACAAACTGTGTGCAGTTGGAAAGGTATGAAGTGAACCAGGCGAGAGGAATACCAGAGATACCAACAGCAGATAAACGGTTCAACAAAATATTGTGTGAAATGGTGGCAAAAGCTGCACTCAAATCAAGCAGAACAAGAATAGATAAGAACCCGTCATCAACATCCATTAACAGACCTTTAGTTACTCTCACCAGGGTGGTTTCTATACTTAGAACAAAAACCTGACTGAAAACACTCATAAATTAATATTACTAAGGTGAGCTTGGATCTGTGTTGCAACTGCTTTTTCAAGAATTTTGGAAATGAAAGATTCGAGATGGGATGGAAGTTACCTATATTGTTAGGGTCTGCACTAGGTTTCTTAAAAATTGAAGTTATAGCAGCTATTTTAAAAGATAAAGGAACAATGCAAGAGCTGAGGGAGGTGTGAATAATACAGGATATAAAAGGAGAAATAGAAGAAAGACTGGCTTTTATCAGATGAGTTGGTATGGGATCAAGTAAACGTGGAAGAGTTAGATTTGTAAATGAGATGGGAAAGTAAAAGAAGAAAGAAAAGTAAGAGGGGAATCAGTTGAGACACTGTATAATGAATTGCAATATGGGTTAGCCAAGAAGGCCAGCTGTTGGTGGATAGTGCTTATTTTGTCACTGAAAAAAGACATAAATTCATCAGTGCAGTAGAGATGTGCAGAAAGCCTGTCAGGTGGTTTCAGAATACGTTTTACAATGAAGAACAATGCTTTAGTATAACTATCTTCAGTATGTAAATATTCAACATATTAACAAAAACAATTAATAAAAAAGCGAAAAACAGTGGAATGTTGATTTTATCAGCTTAAAAAACGTTTACATTCAAAACCAATGTTTGTTTGTTAGTTTATCTAGTAGCTTTTTTTAAACTAATGATATAATACCTGCTTGCCCAAATGCTTTTTATATAATCTGGTTTTGTTTTGTTTTGTTTGTCAGATATTGTCTTTATTGATCATTTATGGCGACTTATCATTCTTAAGCATATAAACACAAACGTCTCCAGAATCGTTTTTACTTTTTAACCAAAAATGATTTTTTGCAAATGATTTCAGTTTCAGTTCACTTTTTACCAGTTTTGAATATTTAATTCTTGTAGTTCCATATTCGTCTTTTTGACTGATTTTGTTATTTTTCCATCATACAGTTGCAAGCAGGATTGTTAGCAGAAACTATATGGTTTCAAATATAGGCTACTGTTTTATTAACACTGATATATACACTAGCATCTTATTACTTCCTTTGCTTTATCACACACTTCCTTTAAAAAAAATAATATATATATATATATATATATATATATATATATAGCTATATCTGCTAGACTTTTTTTGTCAATGTCAAATTGTTAGAATTGGTTATGCTTATCTTAGGTAGCGCCATTGAAGGCATCTTGAGTAAAACAGCTCTATTTTTAAAGACTTATTTCAATGATTAGTTTAGTTATCATTTATGCAATAAATACTTCCCTCAATTATATCTGCTTTCTAAGTTGAAGGGGGACATTTTAATACACGCACATAAATAAATGTTTTTCACCAAGATTTCAAATATGAATACCTTCGATATGTGTTTTATTATTTGTGTGTTTCCAATCTGTGCATAATGTCTCTGCACCTGTGTGATTTTAGACAGCAGCGTGTGAAAATACTTTTATTTTGGGTGACGGTGTGACGTCATAAGTCATCGCCGCTCTCCTGCATTTGTTGTGATTCGGTTGAAAAAAAGGTGGGTGTTTTTAAACATTTAAAGTGCTTAAATCGATACAATCCATTCAAACAAATATATAGTTTTTACCAGAGAAGCACGTGAGTTAACTGTTATTGAATTGAACATTGTAATGCTTTATCTAACATTACAAAACGTTATTTTTGTGAGTAAATCCTATCCGCACTTGAGTAACAGAAAAGGTGCGTCCCATTTCGTGCCCAGTATCGTCAATCAGTTTATCGTAAACGCGAATTCGGTCACTGGCAAGCAATGATGGGAGAAACTGAGCTTTTTGGAACTCCGAGTCAGTTGAACCAATTTCTTCGCTAAATGATTCACTGAATCGAAGCGCTCGAATCACCACAGGCTGACGACACTTGTTAGTAAGAACAGTGTAAATGCAACGACTCGACAACACAAACATGAACATTAAATATATACAATTATAAATCATAAGTAAATATGAAGTACATGTGCACTTTTTGTTCTTTTATATAATTTACAGTTCAAGGTTTTTTTTTTTTTTTTTTT
>NW_015539879.1:157814-177227 GCF_001515605.1 Sinocyclocheilus anshuiensis
GTTATGCAAATCTTCCCACATCGTGATGTAGACATGTGGGGGCGTGTTAGAACGAGGCGTTTTAGGTAGGTGTGGCTGACTCTGAACTTTTATAAAGAAAATCTCTTTGGATTTGAGACTTTAGTCTTTGCAACTTTACAGATTTTCTTTATGCAGCAAGAGCTTGTAACACTCCAAAGAGAAAGGAAAACTTGAAATCGCATCATATGACCCCTTTAAGACAATTTGTCACTATGACTGACTGCTTACCAGTGTGTTGACTACTGAACTAGGGAGCTGATTGAGATGCACCCAGAGATTTAGTTTGGGTTTTCTGTCCAATTTCATTTGCATCTTAAACATGATAATGTGTGCAAACACAGAAAACACCCTGATGAAGCAACTGAGATCCATGCGACACGCTATTATAAAGATGGCGTTTATTAAAGAGGAGAGTGAAGACATGAAGATTGAAGAAGCATTCAGAGTCAAACAAGAAGATACTGAGGAACAAACAGGTTAGTTTTCATTCTCAAAGGTGAATAATACTGATACTTATTAAACTGTTTCTCTTTAAAAAAAAAAGATATGTTTTGCAATGTCATATGAGTGTCCTAACTGAAGCTGTTTAATGTGAACACATGTCCAGCCAAATACTAATGCTACCTTTAAATGCACCTGATAAGCTCCTGCTTCCAAGCTGGGCATTCGTTATTACAACTTGTCACACATTAAAAAATACAGATAGAACCCAATATCTACTTCTAAATTGAAAACCAAAAAGATCATTCATTTCTGTCACATAATTATGCAACAACAGCTAACAAAAATATTAATTTCGCATAGAGCAAACTGCAAAAGGTGAGTGATCAACGTCACGCTTGTTGTCTATAAGTAATATTTTGTTCATACTCAAAAGTGACGTGAGTGACGTGACATGTGGCCAAGTATGGTGACCCATACTCGGAATTAGTGCTCTGCATTTAACCCATCCTAAGTACACACACACAGCAGTGAACACACACACAGAGACTCGAACCCGCAACAAACAAAAAGTGCTCACTATATCAAACCAGATCCTTTTAAGCACAATTGTATTTCCAGATGGACATCTGTGTGCCCTTTCCTCCTGAAAGTACTAACTTTTAAAGGGAAATAATATATATAAACCATTTGGGTAACAGTGGGAGAGTCATCTGTAAGTAAGAAAGAAATGATTACATGTAACACCTCTTTTAGTAGCTGAGTGCATATAGGATCTAGTATACATGTTGTTTTGATGCTTTGTGTTGGTTTAATGTGTATTGCTTTTTGACATTAAACTGTGTAATTGTCTTTTTTGTCATAGATCTGATGGTGCTGAAAGAAGAGACAAGAGTACTGCATAAAATTGAAGAGAAAGACCAATATTTCATAACTGGAGAAAAATCAATTAGCTGCTTACAGACTGGAAAGACTTCCTCACAAAAAAGAACTCAAAAGACTAAAACTAAAAGTTTCACCTGCCAACGATGTGGGAAAAGTTTCAACAGAAAAGGAAACCTTAATTACCACATGAGAATTCACACTGGAGAGAAGCCTTACACATGTCCTCAATGTGGGATAAGTTTTATTCAAGGAGTAATGCTTAAAAGGCACATTAGAACTCACACTGGAGAGAAGCCTTTCACCTGCAAAGTGTGTGGAAAAAGTTTCATTCGAAAAGGATGCCTTAAAAGTCACATGAGAACTCATACTGGAGAGCAGCCTTACACATGCCCTCAATGTGAAAGGAGTTTTGCACATAAACAGACTCTTAATGCCCACATTAGAATCCACAGTGGGGAGAAGCCTTACACCTGCCAACAGTGTGGAAAGAGTTTCTCTGAAAATGGAAACCTTAAAGTCCACATGAGGATTCACACTGGAGAGAAGCCTTTCACCTGCCAACAGTGTGGAAAGAGTTTCAATCAAAAAGGAAACTTTACAGTCCACATGAAAATTCACAATGTTGAAAAGCCTGAAGAATGTGTGGAAAGAGCTTCACAGCAGAACTAAACATTACCGTGCGTTCACACCGTCGCCGGCGAGAGTGTCAAAGTGGCCGGAAGTCATTCATTTTCAATGTGAGCCGGCGGCGAGAATGGTAATGAGCTAACTTGATGGTAATGAGCTATGACGCGGTTCGGCGGCAACCAATCGGAATGTAGAAGTCCTCCGCTTGAGAGGATTCCAGAGAATGCAGCCCTGTAAACTTTGGTTCTGACCACATTAGTTCCCAAGCATTTTCGCGCTACAATGCTTGTTTTTCAGCGGGAATGCAATTAATTTTCTCAAAACAACACCGATTTGACCAATTGCATTAAGGCTACACTTCAACCAGGACAATTTGTAATGTAGGCTGCACACAAATTAATGTTAATGTTAAAGACCAAGGCTAGTAAGTTAAACGTCTCCTGACTGCATGTTGAAATTAGACTAGCACATTACGCATTTTACACACTAGCAACTAGCACATAACTATGAAGGCTTTTAATTTGTTGATTTCGTTAGCAAACATGTAACTATAATTAAGTTCTTTCCATCGATCAATTTCTTACTTTCACATTTAAAATATTTCATGAGGTTAACTTATACCCTACTTGTGGTCAGTCTGCACAAGATCAACACGCTTGTTTGCATTGCTGCCCCTTTAAATACAAGACCAAGCATTCGAGCGTCAGAGCATCAACAAATCTTTCTACAGCGTTGGTGGCAGGGCGGCCAGAGCGAATTTTGACGCTCTCGCTGGATGTGTGAACGCACGGTTAGATATTACATGAACATTGACACTGGAGAGAAGCCATTCAGATGTGATCAGTATGAAATATGTTTCACACATAAAAATAGCCATTTAAAGAGTTAATTCAACCAAAAATTAAAATTCTGTCATTAATTACTCACCCTCATGCCATTTCAAACCTGTAAGATCTTCGGAACACAAATTAAAGGTCCCATATTGTCAAAACCTAAATTTTCTGGCTTTTTTTTCATGATAACTGAGGTCTAGGGGCTATGTAACTACCATATAAGTTTCAAAACAGTCAATCTACAGTCAAATGTACACAGCCTGCATATAAAGTAGCTGTGCCTTTTTACAAGCCGTTTTGACTTCCGAAAAATGTGACGTAAGAACTACTCAGTCACCGCCTTCAGTCACCACCCCGAGCACTGCCCATCGTCCCACCCTCCTTTTGCCAAACCCCCAGACAACATCGCGTCCATGCCAGAGCTGAGCAACCACACGGAAACATGCTGTTCAGTCGATGGATGTCAGGAAACTACATCATTGTACAGGCTTCCGAACAACATTAATATAAGAGACCAGTGGCTAATGTTCATTTATTCGGAAATAACACAGCAATTTAGTTCGACCTTAACCGTCTGTTCTGCACATTTCACAAGTGACTGCTTCGTCAATCAGGCACAGTTCAATGCCGGTTTTTCAAAGAAGCTACTCATAAAAGATGCTGCAGTCCCTACATTGTTGGGTCCGACCTCAAATCCGCAACCCGCAAGTAAACTTCTCACACATTTTATGTTACATTATGGAGCCAGCATAATCTGAAATCATAGTTTGTAAACGGTTATGCAACGCTAACGTCTTGCTAACTTGATGCTGACGTGTTGTTTTGTACAGTCTATGGTTGCCACAAGCTTTGATAGAATATCTGTTGGAAACAAGACAAAATACGTTGTTTGTTTTCCTAAGTTACAGACACCGGCCCTGTTGGTGTCTGTTGTTTTTATTGAGTTAAAGACGGTGAGATTGAGTTCATTCAGTCTCTGTCTTTTGGTTTGCGGTATTCAGTGTTTGAAAAAAAAAAACATTAATTACCATTCTGAAACATCCTGTTGTAAGCGCGTTTGAGGAGGTGGTTGGATGTCTCCTGTCGTTCCAATCAACAGCAGGCTACAGCCAGTGGCGTACGGGACACCCCCGCGGTGCGAGGGGGCCCCGTCGCAGGACATTCTAAAAGGCAGTGCTTCGAGACACTGCAAAAGACCTGGGACATGAGCACAAAGGTAGTGCAGTGGAGCGGGCTTGATGTTCTAAAACAACAACCGGGGAAAATTTTAATTTTCTCACATTTCACTTGTCATAAACACTATACTTCTAAGACAACCGCACCATAATCAAAGTGGATATTTTTATGCTTAAAGTGGCTTATGTATGGAGCCCCACACATGACATGCAGGAAAAAAAAAAATTTGTAAAGCGTGTGCACAATATAATTCGTTCCCTCATTTTACTAAATCGTGTGCACAACTTACTAACTCGTTCCCTCTTTTTAAGTAAATTGTGCACACGATATAATAATTCGTTAGTTGATTTTATTCAACTAAATCCTGGCCATGATTTAGTAATATCGTGCACACAATTTAGTAAAACGAGAAAACAAATTTGTGCTCACGATGTAATTATTTTTTATTTTTTGCATGTCACATAACATTCTTAGGCTCTGTATGCTTTAAGCAGGACTTAAAAATGAGGGGAAAAAAATAGGTTCACTCCAAGCAGAATCTGCATTTTACCGGTTCCTGTTCATGCATTTCTCTGTATTATTACCGTTCTGAAACTGGTTTGAGTAGGAAAAAATGGTTAGCGTTATATTTTTAAACTTTGTCTTTGCCAATACTACTACTATTACTACTACTACTAATAATAATAAAGTACACAACGTTTTCTTTCGGCTAAATTGCCTAAATTGCGCTTAGTCATAGCCAGCATCATCTTTTCTAGATTTTGGCCAAATGTTTTAAACAAAAAAACTGTCAATGCTTTAAAGACAAAGTATTTTTTTCAAGATATTTAAAATGTTTGCTGCATGGTTAAAAAACGCTACTTGTATAAAATTGCGTTTCGAGAGGAAAAAACATTTCACATTTTACTATTACATTCAGAAATAATGTAGGCTAAAATACCGGGAAATCAAAATGTTTACAAACATTATAAACACAGGCTATTTTATTCCCTTCCCTCCACAACAAATCCTCTAAAGTTAACAGTATTTAGGCTATATAAACGTCAAGCCAAAAACAAATTAATTTAAAGGGAAACTGAAACTCTCATTCGGCACGAATCCAAATGTTTCCATATTCGCGAATCACGACATATTTGGATGCTAAAATAATAATTATTACGTATTGGTTTTACACTTAACTCGCATTATCGACACAAATCATCATCCTTCACAAAGGCTATAACAGCACAGTGAGGCGCTGGTCATCTGGCTTCTAAGATGTGCTACAGCATACATGACCCTAGTTACCTGTGGTTGGCCTGGCTGTGCGTCACTCAGAAAACAACAGGCCAATCAAAAGAGAGGCTCAAGAACATTAATTAAACAGGCCAAAATCGACCTGTTCTTAGCAGAGCTCCTGAGAGAGGAGCTGTTAAAATATATTGAGATGGTTTTTGGTACTCGTACCGCAAATATATATTCTTAAGGACATCAAAACCTAAAATAAAACTCAAGAAAGGTGTAAAATATGTGACCTTTAAGATATTTCTGATGAAATCAGAGAGCTTTCTGACCAGCTTTCTTTGCTATCACACTTACAGATACACCTGAAGAGTCAAGCCCAGGGGTGTCAAACTCTATTCCTGGAGGGCCAGAGCCCTGCGGAGTTTAGATTCAGCCCTAATTAAACACACCTGATCCAACAAATCAAGTCATTCGGGCTTATTTGAAAACTACATGGTATGTGTGTTGGAGCAGGGTTGGAACAAAACTGCACACTCATGTGGGGCTCAAAGGGAGATGGTCCTCACTGCAGAACACAAGATCCAGGGGACGAGGTTGGATCCAGATCCAACTCCTCCCACTTTATAAACGTTCCACCGGATGAACCTGCATATTTTGTGAAGTTGCAGCCCGTGGTCGCAAACGTTTACTCTTATCAATGTAAGTCTACATTTGATTAATAATAGTCGAGATAGATTCATAATGTAGTGTACGCCTGAAAGTAAAGATCACAGTTAAGGATGTCCATACTTTTTGATAACGCCAAGACATGTTTAAGTAACTTTAATAGCGCTAACTAGATAACAGCTAGCGCGCACATGTATAGCTCTGCAGAGGTGGCCTATCTAATTAAGTTAGCTAACTTGGTTAAACTAATTAGCGTTGGAAATACAGCTGGTATGTTTAGATGTTTATAGCTATGGTAAGCTAACATGTGAACTGTTGTCCGCGAGATGACGCTACCCAGTAGCCAGGTTACTCATCGCTAACTTGCCAAGAAATAACATTTGAAATACATTTAACCTTGTCCATAGATGCACAGAACCGTGTTGCGGCAATGAGAAGATTGCCCTTCAGAGATGCCAGAGCTGTTGCTGTAATTGCCATTGCCCGTTCTGCGGACCAAAAGTGTTCAAACCACCATGGAACTTCACGTGGTGGAGAATCATGTCTACAACCACTTATCTTTGGCAGTACAGCATGAAAGCAAGTTGACATTGATTTTTTTTTTATTCGTAGTTATTGTTAATATTATTTTACTGAAGTTAACGGTTGCTCATTAGCCTAATTTGTTTAATGTAAGCCTCGTAGTATTGTAACGTTTGAACAATACAATAACATTTTTAGCATGCATCTTTCATTAGGAAGAATAGAAAGAATATGCGAGTGCTAGAAAATATATATAAAATCAATGTCTTATGTATCAGTATTGCACTATACATTACTTTCGAGTGGCCATTTGATTTCACCCAGGTGAGAGCCTTGAATTTATTACAGAAATTAGTTGATGACTCTTTCAGTTTGCCTCAGTTTTTTATTTTTTTGTTCTTCTTTCCTAAGACCGACATGCCTTACATTCGAGAGTGCTGGCTCAACCTAGTATTGAAGTGCATGAGCCATAAAAGGTGAGAACCAGATTTGCAAAACAATGCTGTCTTTCCAAAGTTTTCACTTTCTTTGTTTTATTTCTGACACCATTTACTGTGTTATAGGGAAGCCTCAAGGAGTATCAAGTGGACTACATGTATGGTTGTCCCAAGGACCATGGGATTCTTGCGGTATAATGTCAGAGTCACCCTGTTAGTTACTTCACAATGAAAACGGGCTGTTATCCTTTAATTTTTACCCACTACATACATGTATAGCAAGAACAAAGACATAAATTCAAGAACTGGGCATTGGGGCCAATATTTTCTCTTACATATATTTCATTTTTGTTTATTTGCTTACAGTTGCCAGCATCTGTTCTGGAGGACATTTTTATCGATGTGGTTCTCCAGGAGGGTGACGAGGCAATTCTGACACTGGCCCTGGTGTGCACTCACTTCAGAGACCTTGTGACACAGGAAGCTTTCAGGAGACGAGTCCTTTTTCTTTGGCTTGACAGTAAGTGTTCCCTAGTAGTTTTTACATAACTTGTTACATATTTTTATACAAATGTTTTTATACAAAATTGCACTCCAGGTATGCATTGTTAGTTGTTGCCATGGAGTGTTTAGCTTTTAATGATGAATTAAAACATTACAAAAATAATGAACATTGGAATATTTATTTTCTTTGTTTCCTTTCTTTGCTAACCTGTAGGATATGTAGGTCGAGGAAGAAGGGGGGAACTCATAAAAATTATTAGTGAAGACACCCACCCAGACTTCTGCAGCGAGTTCTGCCAAATCTGTGCTGACCTTATTTGAGTGTGTTGTATGCATGATGTAGTGGCTGCAGTGCAGTATGAAAGGATGAATGAGTGATTTATCATTTAATTCTGTGTAAATTCTGATTTTGAATGCCCCTCTAATGTTGGCATGTTATTCTGTTAGCGATTAGTCAGTGTGCTTATGATGTGCTCCCAATGTGGTTTTCCTTGCGTTTCATGTTCAAAGTTTCCTTACCATATTCAGTGTCTGTTTTAAGTTGTGTGTTAATAAAAAAAATTTTTCTTCGATTTCATTGTGTTGGTAATGCATTTTGCGTGCATTTATTTAAGTGAGATTATGTAAATTAAATCAAATGCCCTTGGGAAGTAATTTATAAATAAAAAATTACAGAAGACAACCTGACAGTGCTGCTACTTAAGTCATATACAGTTTTATAATAATGTGCATAATCAGTGGTGGAATTCAAGCACACATTTTCTACTTGAAGTAGTAACTTGATTTAATATCACTCCAATAAAAGCAGATGTGCCTATTTATTAATCTACTTAAGTATCTGAAGTCAAAGTGGACTACTGGGAGGGGTAAAGAATCAGCCAGTCAAAGAATACACTTGTTTTTAAGAAATATTTATTCTTACATGTAACAAGAAACAACGGGCTTTTCAGGGATGGTAAAACGTAAGATTCTATTTTTATGTAGGTAGCTATAATGTTTTGAAGGTAATGCAAATGATTCTCTAAATGAAAATATTAAAATACTTGGTTATTGCCCGTAATTATATGTGCCCATTCCCACATTGTACAAACTACAGTGTTTCTAACTAAGCATTTAAAACGTTATTTAAAAAAATTGTTTTTAGCAAGTTTGTTTTTTCCGTCACAAGAATAACTTTATTTACGACTCGATGTGGAAACGATAGTCTCCGCATACTTACAACTAGGGATGCACGATATATCGGCCACCATATCGGTATCAGCCGATAAATGCTCATTTTTTCTGTTATCGGTATCGGCGATGAGTCGTGATGAGTCAATTGACTCACAATCATGAGTCGTATGATTTTAGTAATTAAAATCATTTAATTATTGTCTGTGCAGGGGCTATTCCGTTTTATTGATCTATGGCGCATTAATTTAGATTCTTTACACGTGTAATGATGTTCAGTGACTTGTTTGCATTATTTATGCATTATTTTATTTATTTGTAAGACTTTTTTATGACTAAATTTGGTAATGGGAGAGTAAAATTATTTTTAAAACGTACACCGTTCAAACTAGGCTGCTTATGTTGAAGTGTTTGGGATGTGGCTTTTAATGATGAGACCTTTTTTGTAATCAGGCTCTCAAAAAGTATATAAAAATTTGGATATAGATTTATTGGCCAACATATCGGTTATCGGCTTTCAAAAATAAAGCATTATCGGTTATCGGTATCGGCCAAAATGTTCATATCGGTGCATCGCTACTTACAACGCAAGTAAAGCCTGGCTCACACTACAGGATTTTTGGCTGTATTTTACTGTCGCGTACAGATTTCCACAGTCTGCGACAAAACCCCCGGATCGTGACCAAATCGGTGCTCGTTGTGGTCGCCGAAGCTCGTTAAGTATGAGTAGGTCAGCAACGTGATCTGAACCTGTCTCGAGCTATCACAGACGCTACGATATTTTCAAACCTGTTTGATATTATCGCCACGCGATCTCGTAATGTGAGCGACAATGACAACGTGGAACTAATCCAGCCAATCACAGTACAGATGGTATAAACACTCTTATCATGCATCTTTATGAACAGAAATGAAAAGCCAAAAATTCATCAAATCAACTAACTAGAAATAAATTTAACAAATGCATATATTTTGTGAATATAATACCACGATTCATTGTACTATTTAATTACCAGTCCAACTCCGCCCCCTGGACCTGATCCAACCCCCCCCCCTTGATCCAACTTCACCCCCTGGATCTAGATACAACTCCACCCCCTGGACCTGGATCCAACTCCGCCCCCTGGATCTTGTGTTGCAGTGAAGGGCTACTGCTCAAAGGGGTTGCACCTGGTTTACCCAATTCGGACACAGCCAATTTTGTACTAAGTTTCCATGAAGGCCCCCACATGGGATAGTGTATATGGGCTGATGATATAAAAACAGAGTGTTTATAAAATCCACACTACAGATTGTTAAAAGTACCACTAATGCAGATTTGCAGTTAATTAAGTGCTGATTGAGCATTAGTGATAAACATGCTGTTAACAGGCAGAATCACTTAAGAAAGAAGAAACGAGAACAGAAAGAAAAATATTCTGAGATTGTATTTTCATGTTCAACTCCATATGATTTTAAACATCAAATAGTATTTACATCTAAAAATTATTGCTTTTTTTAAATGGGTAAGCTATTTATTTTAACGTATTGAAACCAATTTTCTATTTAATTTGTAGTTCAGAATTAAACCAAAGAGTGAGGATGCCACATGTAGCTCAACAGAAAACTTTTCTGCTCCATTCATCTCCATGCCATGTGTGACTGGTTATAATATAACATTTTGTGAGATAAGTAGGGTCTGTACTTGATTGTCAGGTGCTGAAATATCAGCAGCAGCTTTTCAAAACGTTGCGAATAGCACAAACGTCAAACTTTTTGACATAGACATCTCTGTGGAGTAAAAAGTTTCTACTGCAATAACATCTTTGAATGTTAAAAAAAAGAATGCTGCAATAATTCAACATGTCTTCCTTTAAATCATCCCCAATGTTAAAACACTGTCCTGATTTAAAAAAAAAAATGCTTACATATTCATCTTTCTTCTAGAGGATTGAGGTGCAACAGTAGAAGCAGGTCTGTCTCATTTTACACTTTTTGTAGACGGAACTCAGTGTGTTCTTAGTTGAAGGCCATAAATCAGACTTTCTCAAGATAACTAAAGGTGTTAGTTCATCTTTAATCATATCCTCACAGACACAGTCTCCAAATAATTAAAGAATAAATTAATAAATTTAAAAAAGCCTGGACTATAATACATAAATATCACTGCACCAACATAATTTGTTTTCCTGCTAGTCACCTCAGGATTTCCATCCTGAAGCAGAAATTAATTAAAACACTGAACAGGTTTGATGCTGCTCAGGTGTAATCTCAAAAAGAAGAAGAAGAAAAAAAAGTACAAGCACACACACAAAATCACAATAATAATGACACATTGCAACATTTGTTTCATATTGGTTAGTTTTGTGTTTTTAGTCTATGGCCCTAATACTGTAGTTTTGTGTTTTTAGTCTATGGCCCTAATACTGAATACTGTTGACATGTTTTAATATTTGTATGTCTCTATAGTCTAAAAATGTCTATGCACTTTTGTGATTTGAAGCAACGTGTGAACACATCCTGTAAGGGAAGTTCTGAATGATTGCTGGGAAATTTTAAATGCAACAGGTAAAGGCTTTGCATGGAAAATAAAGGAGTGGGTAAATGAAGTTGGTCTAGAGTCAATATCATTTGCCCCAATAGTGGTAATATCCCCAATTCCACCCTGGATAATACGTGAATCGTCGATTTCGGACAGTAATCGATTTAAAACGCTAAGAATCGAATGAATCACAATTTCCCATAAGAACAGAAGGGAAATGAATGAAGCGGTTAGTTTAATTACATATGTATATGAGTATATAAAAAATTCATACTACTCATTTCTTCAAATATATACAGACGGGTCAAAGAGTAAAGACACTGGAAGGACAGGGGTTGCATTCTATGTTCCAGAGTTTGAGGTGAGGAAGGCTGGAAGTAGGGCTGCACGATAAATCGAAATGGAATCGACATCGCGATTCGACAGAAGCTGGGATTGTCATGCGTATCTCTGGAAGGATAACAGATATAGGATAATCAGTGTATACAGCTGAGATGATAGCTATTTTAATGGCACTAGAGTGGGTGTATGAAGTTAGACCTGATAAAGTAATAATATGTTCTGATTCAATGGCAGTCCTTATGAGTTTACAATCATTGGAAACAAATAGAACTGACATTTTAACTGAAATCATGATTAGGTTATACAGTTTACGACAGATGAGAATAATAATTCAATTTATGTGGGTACCAGCACACGTGGGAATTCAAGATAATGAGGAAGCAGACAAAATTGCAAAAAAGTAACAATTAAAATGAAAGAACCAAATATAAACATTGCACTCAGTAGATCAGAAGGAAAACATTTTATTTTAGAAGCATGCAATAGGCAATGGCAGACAGTTTGGGACTCGTGTCATACAGGTCGACACTATTACAAGGTTAAACAACCATAAAGAAAAGCAAAATAATTCACAACTTAAGTAGAAAAGAACAAGTTATTTTCACACATTTACAAACAGGACATTAAAATCTAAATCACACTTTACACATTCTAGGAAAACAACACGGGTCTATGTGATGTCTGTTTAATAGAGGAAACTGTAGAGCATGTTATGAAGATATGTAAGAAATAGAAAGGAGGATTCTTAAGGAAGAATTACAAGCAGTAGGATGTCAGGAATTTACTATAACCAGCTTATTAAATGACGGTCCAAATTCAGGAAAACAAATACATGCAGTCATGAGATTTATTAAGAATAGTGGGTTATATAATAGGATATAGGAGGGTTTGGGCATTCTTTTCACACTCCATCACAGTAGGTGGCGATATGCACCTTTGAAGTTGGTTCGGAACTCGCCATTAAATCAAAAGAAGAAGAACGTGTGAACACGACTTTTATTTGGGTTTTGCGATATGGCGTCATAGGGCCGCGCCGTTCTCCAGCATCTGTTGTGATTTCGCTGAAGAAAGGTTTGTTTTAGGGTTTCATGACCCTTTAAGCATTTACAGTATTGAAATCGATGCCAACGTTTTTTGTCTATTTTTTACGATGCAAAATGAATTATGAATGCAGTGAATGCAGAATAGTAATGGTTTATCTAACGTTATGTTTTGTGAGTATAGCGCATCCACATCTCATTTCCGCTCTCTATATCGTGAGTCAGTTTTTACTATTACTATTACCCTTTCTACAAGTTGATGGAGAAACGGAGCTTTTTGAAATTACGAGTCAATTGAACCAATTGCTTCTCAAAATGATTCACGGATTCGAATCGCTGCACGCTTTAGACAGCTGCTAATCAAAACGGTGTAAATGCAACGACAGAAAAAAAACACACGTATAATGACAACTTAACCCAATAGCAAATGTTTTCATTAAAGTGTAATCTACAAATCATTGAATACCAAATTAAAGTCATATATTCACGTAGTGTGTGTGTGTGTGTACAAACTACATTTTTAGTGCAAGTCTTGCTTTCAATGAGACCATTTAAGACCATTAACTCTCACGCTAACTGACTCCCAGTGATTGTGAGCTGACTGACACGCATCCAGAGATTTAGTTTGTATTTATTTTTCTTTCTCTTAATTATTCTCATCTTAAACTCATCAACTCCTGGTGAAGCAACTGAGATCGACGTGACACACTTTTATAAAGATGACGTTTATTAAAGAGGAGAGTGAAAACGTGAGGATTGAAGAAGCGTTCAGAGTCAAACAAGAAGATACTGAGGAACAAACAGGTTAGTTTTCATTCTCAAAGCTGAATGATCCTTATTCAAATGTCTACAGATGTCGTGTGAGACATGTCTAAACAACTTTTGCACATGTCTAAATCTCTACAGAAATTAAAGATATTTTTGAAGAATGTCATATGAGTGTCTTAAAGCACTTTTATTTGACATGGACATTGTGCATTCATTTTTATGTACGCGTCACACTTAAAATGAGAAAAAAATAATATTGAAGTACACTGCAAAAAGAGATGTGTTAAAAATGACACGTGCAGAATTTTAACACATGTGGTGAGTGTGCTCAGGGACAACACGTGTCAAATTTTAACACAATTTGTGTGTTAAGATGGATCACACATCTACTGTGTAATGTAATTTAAAGGGGTCATATGATGCGATTTCAAGTTTTCCTTTCTCTTTGGAGTGTTACAAGCTGATTGTGCATAGATAAGATCCCTGAAGTTGCAGACTAAAGTCTCAAAACCAAAGAGATATTCTTTATAAAAGTTAAGACTCTGCCACGCCCCCCTAAAACGGCTCATTCTAACACGCCCCCACATGTCTACGTCACTGTGTGGGAATATTTGCATAACACCAACCAAATGTTCACGCAAAGAAAGAAGGTGTAACTTTGATTCGCCGCCGCCATGTCGTGAAGGCGCTGTGTGTTTTGTTGTAAAAGCTAAACTACTTCGTTTGGCTTTCCAAAAGAGGACACAACTAGACATCAGTGGTTAAGATGTATGTACAACACTGTTCCAGAACAGTTCAAACCAAATATTCAGATGTGTGCAACGCATTTTACGAGAGGCACAACAAAATGTTCTAAATCTCAATTTCATAAATTTAATTTAGATGACACAAATGCCTTGTAATGCACTACAACTATTAGCTACAATACAGTATACATTAAAAAGTCAAGTCTGCTTTGTCAATTCTTCCACATGTACAGCACATACACAGAGAATTGAAATTGTGTTACTCTCAGACCCTTGGTGCATACAGATAACACTAACAGTAGAACATAAATACAGATAGATACAGATCTGTTGTATCTACCAATAGATCTGTTGAGTGTTACCAACATCAACTACACCTTGGATGATTGAAAATCATACACAGTCAAGACTAGCAGATAACATTTCTCATAACATAGATCAACTTATAACATAAAATGTCAGATTTTAGTTCAGACAAACATTCAGGCACATATTTTGAAATTGTTCTCAATGACAATCACTCTTGTAAATATTGTACAATTGTAAGTGTGTACCAAATCAGACAACAAATAAACATTTTAAATTGGTCAATTACTTAATTTTATAAATCTATAGTATGTCAGTTTTCTTCATAATACAAAAGCATTTGTAATGCACTAGCTATTAACCACAGTATTCATTCAGAGGGATGAGAACAAAAACAACATACCTGGATTACCTCTCCAGCATTCGTTTGGTGTAGGGCTCCTGTGCCTCCTGTGTAGAGTAATGCGAAAAGAAGAAACAACATTCACGCCGTGTCACCCGCACCAAACAACACAAGCACGCACCTGATGCAGCGAAGCAAACGCTCCACGTTAAATTGTTCACTTATAATCATATTTTAGGTGTTTATAAAATTATCCGGTGTGCTAGACAACTTGTTTGGTCTCTTCTTCTTTTTTTTTCCCCAGTTATGCGCTCTGCCTCGCTAACACTTTTCACGCGTGCACGTCGCCACTTTTCAACTAATTAACAATGTTTGGTAGCTAACTATTTTCATGGTCCGTTTTTGCAGCACTATGCATTTTTAAGAGTATCTGCTGTAACGTACGGATAGATCTGAGTCCGACAGCATAGTGATTCCCCTCAAACCAGACCAGCCAGAGTGAAAAGATCCGCCGCAGTTTAAAAAGGCGAGAGTCACGACGTGATTGGCCGACAAAAAAATAGCCGTTAATATTTTAAGTTTAATACATTGAGATGTATATATTGTATATTTATTTTATTAATGGTTTTTAGTCATTTTAGAGCTTTTTATGTGCTACCATATGAAATATATGTATTGTATTTATTTCCATAAACACAAACTGCCGGCCCAGGAGATAACACATTTATTGTGTCAATCTGTCCAAAGGCATTTTTTTTTAAATTGCACATTGTGTGTTAAAATCCTGCACAACATGTGTCAGAATGCTGTCAACACAACCATGTGCTTCTACTGTTAATACGATTTTGGTAGGCTACTATTAGATGGATAGCCTAAATGTCCTAATTCAGATGGGCTACCGTTTTTTTTTTAGTTTTTTAATGGTATATCAAAAAGTGTATATTTTTTTAAAATGTGATTGTTGGTACATTTGACCAGTTTTTACCATACTTTCAAAACAAAAATTAAAATAGGAATTGTATTTATTTCCATAAACACAAACTGCCGGCCCAGTTATTGTGTTAATCTTTCCAAAGGCTTTTTTCTTTTTTTTTATTACACATTGTGTGTTAAAATCCTACACAACATGTGTCAGAATGCTGTCAACACAACCATGTGTGTTGTTTTTTGAACAAAAAAACTGTTTTTGCAGTGTAGCTTAAACAAAACAATTATTTTTAATTACTTTTAAATTACTATTTACTTGTAAACCTTTAACAATGAAAGCCATTCATCTTTGTGCCTTTATTATGCAACTCTTATCTAACAAAAATATTTATTTTGAATAAAGCAAGTCATGAAATGTGAATCATCAACTTTATATTTGTTGCTGTACATGATTCTTTTACTTCTCATCCTAAAAATGCTTGCTTTATCAAACTGCCGTTTTAAACCAACATTTTGTTTCCAGATAGAATGATTGAAAAACATCTGTGCCATTTACTTCTGGAAACATTAACTTTTAAAGGAACAAAGTTTGAAAACCATCAGTGGGACAGTCATCTGTAAATGCTTTAATTATGTTCATATACATATACCGTGCCCTCCACTAATATCGACACCTTTGGTAAATATGAGCAAACGTAGCTGTGAAAATTAATCTGCATTGTTTATCCTTTTGATCTTTCATTCAAAACATTCACACAGTTCTAACTTATCATTGAAGTAAAACAATTGAAAGTGAGGGGAAAATCTCATTGTGAAATAAATGCTTTCTCTAGTTCATGTTGGCCACAATTTTTGGCACCCAATTAGTGCACCATCCTTTTCCCAAGATAAAGAGGGCAAGAGGACAAGAGATCAGAGACCATTCCTTCATACAGAATCTCTCCAGATCCTTAAGATTCAAAGCTTCTTCTCTTCAGTTCACTCATTTTCTATAGGGTTCAGCTCAGGGAACTGCGTTGGCCAGGGCAGAAGCTTCATTTTGTTTGTTTTAGATTATTGTCCTAATGGAAGATCCAACCACGGTCCATTATAAGATTTCTTACAGAGGCAGTCAGGTTTAGATTTTTAATCTGTTGGTATTTGATTGAATCCATGATGCCATGCATCTGAACAGGACCTCCAGCAGAAAAACAGGCCCACAACATTAAAGATACAGCAGAAGCCTATATAACCATGGGGTTCTTTTTATCCGTTTGTACTAAACCCATCTAGTGGGTTTGCTGCCTAAAAGCTCTTTTTTTTTGGTTTCGTCTGACCACAGAAGCCAGTGCCATTTGAAGTTCCAGTCGTGTCTGATAACTGAATATGCTGGAGATTGTTTTTGGATGAGCAAGGAGAATTTTTCTTGAAACCCTTGATATATATATATCTGACCCTGTGCTCTGAGCTGTGATCCTCAGAGAGTCTTTGGCCAATCAAACTCTCCTCCTCACTATGCATTAGGATGATATAGACACACGTCCTCTTCCAGTCAGATTTGTAACATCTTTAGTTGATTGGAAATTCTTAATTATTGCCCTGATGGTGGAAATGGGAGTTTTCAATACTCTAGCTCTTTTCTGAAAGCCACTTTCTATTTTGTGAAGCTCAACAATCTTGTTCTGCACATCAGAACTATATTCTTTGGTTTTACTCCTTGTGATGGATGATTAAGGGAATTTGGCCTTTGTGTTCCTAATATTTATAATCCTGTGGGACAGGAAGTCATGGCTGGACAATTTCATGCTCCTAATCACCCTGGTATGCTAAAAATTTAAATATGAATGGGAATACACTTCAGAGATATTTTACTCATAAGAATTTCTAGGGGTGCCAATAATTGTGGCCAACATGCATTAAAGAAAAAAAAACATTTGCCTGATGTTGGAAATGGGGATTTTCAATGCTTTAGCTTTTTTCTTACAGCCACTTTCTATTTTTTGAAGCTCAACAATCTTGTTCTGCACATCAGAACTATATTCTTTGGTTTTACTCCTTGTGATGGATGATTAAGGGAATTTGGCCTTTGTGTTCCTAATATTTATAATCCTGTGGGACAGGAAGTCATGGCTGGACAATTTCATGCTCCTAATCACCCTGGTATGCTAAAAATTTAAATATGAATGGGAATACACTTCAGAGATATTTTACTCATAAGAATTTCTAGGGGTGCCAATAATTGTGGCCAACATGCATTAAAGAAAAAAAAACATTTGTTTCATCAGGAGATATTCTCCCCACTTTAAATTCTTTTACTTCAATGAAAGGTTAGAATTTTTATGCATTTTTGGAATGAAAGATCAAAAAGATCAATGATGCAGATTTATTTTACACACACACACACACACACACACACACATATATAGATCAAAAAATTTCATCAAAGTTGTCCTAAGACAAGAACGGGTATTGTTTTGGTTTTAGGACAACTTTGATGAAAGGTTTTGATCCACTTCAAATGTTGTCTACTGTATATACAGTATATACATATACATATTTACACACACAGAGAGAGACTGAGACTGCCTCGTATATGATGCTGAGTGAGCGGTTTGCTACTTAAAGGAATAGTTCACCCAAAAATGAAAATTCTGTCATTAATTACTCACCCTCATGTCTTTTCAAACCCGTAAGACCTCTGTTCATCTTCGGAGCACAAATTAAGATATTTTTGATGAAATCTGAGAGCTCTCTGACCCTCCCATAAACAGCCATGTAATTACCACGATCAAGGTCCAGAAACGTATCAAGATCGGTAAAATAATCCATGTGACATCAGGGGTTCAACCGTAATTTTACAAAGCTACGACATTACTTTTTGTACGCAAAGAAAACAAAAATAACGACTTTATTCAACAATTCGTCTCCTCTGCGTCACCCTAGCGCCATTTTGGAGAATATCCACTGAACGTAAACAACATATTTTGATTTGAACGAATACAAAGTATCCGCGTGGTGCAGCTAACACAGAACAGCTCCGCTTCGCATCGTGGTCGCATCACCACCTCGGGTGTGCATTATTTTCTAAGAATTCAACGGCGCGTCATCAATTATTCCTTGCGTATAATATGCATCATCCCATGGAGCTCAAATGGCTCAGGCCAGGAACCGTTCTCATACACTGTCATTTTTCACACGCTGTATCATTATTATTATTATTTTATTAAAACAATAGGTGATTTTTTCACACAAATACAGTTGCTTATTTCTCAGCACAAGAAAATATTATTAATATTATTAACTATTGCGTTATTCTCTGCGCTTATAAATATACGTTATTGCAAAGTGATTTATGGTTATAAATGGTTTATAAAATGGATACAACAACATGAAACACAAGGGCACATTTAATAATTATTTTATAAACATTTAAAACATTTAATTAATGAAATGTGTAATGTCATGTTATTAATTTATTACTATTTATTATTGTTATTTTTTTAATTTTTTTACTCGTTGAGCCTAACAACACCCTTCAGCCATAACTTATTCACAGTAGCTATAGCACGGCATCTCGTACATTATTGCTTACTTATTTACATTGATTTGAACATTTCCGTTTATTGTGCACGCATTAAAAATTTATCTAATTTCAAACGGCTCCACTGTGGTGATATTCGACGCGGTTCTCTTTGGTTGAGGCTCAGCATTTTTTGTCTGGTGCAGCAAGGATGTTGCTCCAGCGCTTTCTTTAGGGCCTTTCGCACCGCGGGAACCTTTTCATAGTACCAGAACTAATTGTGGAACTACCCACTTTTTGGCGTTTTCGCACCGCCTGAAGTTGGTGCGATTTTACCCAGACAGCAGACAGTTTCGGCCCCGATCCGGCCCACATCTGGCCCGCCTGGATTTCACATGGGGCCGATATGGGCCGG
>NW_015539879.1:177732-191545 GCF_001515605.1 Sinocyclocheilus anshuiensis
TGAGAGCTCTCTGACCCTCCCATAGACAGCAATGTAATTACCACGATCAAGGTCCAGAAACGTAGCGAAGAGATTGGTAAAATAATCCATGTGACATCAGGGGTTCAACCTTAATTTTATGAAGCTACGAGATTACTTTTTGTACGCAAAGAAAACAAAAATAACGACTTTATTCAACAATTCGTCTCCTCTGCGTCACCCTAGCGCCATTTTGGAGAATATCCACTGAACGTAAACAACATATTTTGATTTGAACGAATACAAAGTATCCGCGTGGTGCAGCTAACACAGAACAGCTCCGCTTCGCATCGTGGTCGCATCACCACCTCGGGTGTGCATTATTTTCTAAGAATTCAACGGCGCGTCATCAATTATTCCTTGCGTATAATATGCATCATCCCATGGAGCTCAAATGGCTCAGGCCAGGAACCGTTCTCATACACTGTCATTTTTCACACGCTGTATCATTATTATTATTATTTTATTAAAACAATAGGTGATTTTTTCACACAAATACAGTTGCTTATTTCTCAGCACAAGAAAATATTATTAATATTATTAACTATTGCGTTATTCTCTGCGCTTATAAATATACGTTATTGCAAAGTGATTTATGGTTATAAATGGTTTATAAAATGGATACAACAACATGAAACACAAGGGCACATTTAATAATTATTTTATAAACATTTAATGATAATATTTAATGAAATGTGTAATGTCATGTTATTAATTTATTACTATTTATTATTGTTATTTTTTTACTCCCATTTCGCGTTGTGCCTAACAACACCCTTCAGCCATAACTTATTCACAGTAGCTATAGCACGGCATCTCGTACATTATTGCTTACTTATTTACATTGATTTGAACATTTCCGTTTATTGTGCACGCATTAAAAATTTATCTAATTTCAAACGGCTCCACTGTGGTGATATTCGACGCGGTTCTCTTTGGTTGAGGCTCAGCATTTTTTGTCTGGTGCAGCAAGGATGTTGCTCCAGCGCTTTCTTTAGGGCCTTTCGCACCGCGGGAACCTTTTCATAGTACCAGAACTAATTGTGGAACTACCCACTTTTTGGTGTTTTCGCACCACCGTAACTGGGTGCGATTTTAGTACCGGACTGCCTTTTTCGAGAACCAAATTAGCTCCTACTCCGGAGCAGGGTCTAACCGGCACAACTGGTACTAATCGTGACGTAAGTAGACTATTGATTGGCCAAACGCGTACGAAAACGCCCTCACCCGCCATGATTTAAAACGCCGTGTAAACATACTGTAAACATTGTGTCAACTTATTTCGCAAGTATGGAGAACGGAGATAGATGGACGGACGCTGAAGTGCAGGCACTTGTAGCAAATGTAGCACTGCCAGTTGTCGTTGGAGATTCTTAGTCCTCCTTTCCGTTCTTTCAATCGCTTTATGTATACGTCGACATTCCATGTCCATTATTGTGAAACCCGCGAGACACAACAAAAACACAGCTCCGATCACAGCGTCCTTCATTCCTATTGTTGTTAATGTTGTTCTTCTTTGTTTCCGTTGTTGAACGCCGCGCACAAAAGACGTCGCTGTCGACCGGCTTACGTCACTTCTTAGTACACACTGTCGGCGCGAATGCAACCCTTTAAATAGTACTGGGAAATAGTTCGTGCAAAATCGTCCCAGTACTTTAGTACTGTACATTTAGTTCTGGAACTAAAGCGGTGCGAAAGGCCCTTTTGATTTAAGTTGGGCCTCCAGTACTGTAGCTGTGTAGTGTGATTTCACACTTATGTCCTCTCGATTCGAGAACTGCATCAGACAATCTCTGCACCATGGTGCTGCAAAGACAGTAATTTGTGTAAATCTTGGAGGTGCCTGCTGCTTTACAAATTCTCGGCAACATTGTTGCGAGGTAATTATTTTTGTTGTTTTGCCATACCATCGCAGTTTCTCTCCATCTCTCTGATGATGGTAATCACATGCAGTCTTGCTCAATAAAAAACAGTACCACTGATAATATCTACTAGATAATCATAATCTAGGATAATTTTTTAATCATTGTTATTTATAGATCAAAAACTTGGCCTAAAACATTTCTAAAACCTTCTGTAAAGCTGCTTTGAAACAATGCGTGTTGTGAACCTGTATGCATTTTGCCCCCAAAGTACGCTGATACGTCACTCTAAACTATGCAAAAACATGGTGCATGTGCTTTGTGCATGTGCAGTACTCAAATCAAGCAACAACAAAAGAAGAGTTTGACCAATCATAATGCTTGGTTCATTCCCCAAATATCAAGTGGGGATAATTGACAAATGTGTAAGGCCTATAGATAAAAAGAGACTGCAAATCAACAGCAAATCACAATCCCACTGGATCACCCTTCCACTCTCACCATCTGACTGTTTTCTTAAGCGAGGACAGTATAGTAGGTACAAAGTTTGGCAATGCTGACATTAGCCCTAACAATTGCTGTTTATGTCAGATAAGGTGCAAACTATAACTTGGCAAGGCTATTGGCAAATAGATCAAAGTAGTAACTTGGAGTTTGGCATTTTAACCAACATTACTATTGTTTTTCTTTTTGTTGTTACTCAACACGCAACAAATATGATGCTATGCAAACCATGTTGATTCTTGTTTTACTACAGGTACTATCATCTTCCCCCTTTATGGTTTGAGGTTCAATTGTTGTCCTCAAGACTGCATATAGTAGTAACCTGCTTTCTTTTATTTACAAATATGAGGTAAACATGCACAGAAGGGTGGGTATGTTGCGATATTGGAAATATTTCTGCTTTAAACCATTAAGGCGAGCCAATGGATATCATACAAGCAACGTGCAAAGTTTGCGCAAGACTTATGCCGGTGAACGACTTTCACCAGTAAGTGAAAACTGATGGCGCATTAACGGCGCATATTCTCTCAGAGACTACGAGAGACTAAACTACTTAATATGCTGATAACAGCATATAATTATTGAATTAGTTTTCATTTTTCTTAATATTTCTCTTGTGGCCCGAACATAGGCTAGTGAAAAAAATAAGAAGAAACGTATTTTGTTTTAAACGGGTTGTTTTTGAAAGTCGGTGCTTGAAATAAAGCTGCTATTAATTTTCAGCGATGACCAGTGTTAACAATTTTAATTATAAGCCTATAATTCATTGTGTAGGCTATAATAGACCTGTTTTAAAAGACCTTTTTAAAAACATTTTCAATTAGCGTAAGCTATAGCCTAATCTTTTATTATTCTCACAGCGCGTCAGTTATGCGGTGATGCGCTATGACATTTATTGCGAAGCAAATTAATTTTATGAATTAATTTAATATTCATTTAATAAAAAAGTAACCTAATAATAATAATAGCCCTAATAATAAGAAGAATGTAACATGCCTACATTCATTGGAAATGCCAAATACTCTTAATACTGACATTATTTAATGCTTTTGACAATATCTCTGGATGTCTTCGATACATGCTCATCGTCTTTCGACACACCCGATCGTCTTATCGCGTATTATAAATTATTGTATAAGAGATTTAAATTTTGTTTAAACCTACTTCCTATTATAATTTTCATATTTAATTTATTCTTTTATTGTATTAAATAATAAATATTTTTTTATTTAATACATTTGTTTTTCCTTATTTGAAAATTGATCTCTGACATAGATATTAGGCTACTCATCTGACTGGATCTCACTGTATCAGTTACATAGTTTGGATTTAAATCAGAGAAATGGAACAAAAGGGGTGTTGTTGATTCCAGCAGACTTGACTAATGCAGCATAGCCATGAGTTATGAATAAGATTACATGTATGCTTGGCTGAAACGATGCATTTTAGTTTTCAATTGAGAATTAAATATTTTTTTAAATAGGAAAAAAAAAAAAAAAAATCCCCAACAATTTTAGGAAGGCCAAACAGGAAAATGATGTACCTCCTTTTGTAGACTTTGGTATTGAAAGTACAGTGTTTCCCACAGGATTTAGTGAGACAATGATCGGTAGACCTTGTGCATGCGCCCCTGTAAGAAAAGTTTGTACATTTTAAAGTGAAATGCATTAATCTGGTGTGAATTGAGAGGAAAATTAAGAGCTCCAACCATTTTTTTTTTACCAAATTGAAAAGAGTAAAAAAGAAAAAAATTTCTTTGTACCGACTTGAACCTTGACTTTTAACTGAAATAAAACCTCTGTTTAGTTGTGATAGTGTAGGCCAGTGGTTCTAAACCCTGGTCCTGGAGGCACCTCAACACTGCATGTTTTGCATGTCTCCTTAATCAAACACACCTGATTCAGGTCTGAAATGGGTGTGTCAGAGAAAGGAGAGATGCAGAATGTGCAGTGTTGGGGTGCCTCCAGGACCAGGGTTGGGAACCACTGGTGTAGGCAACTGCCTGTGCCTATGCTGCGGACCAGCCCTGATCAGCAGATCAGAAGTTTGTGACAGTTGTGTGTGTGATGATCAGTACCGCCGCTCCCTATACGCAAAGTACGCAGTTTGCGTAGGGCACCAACTCCCCGGGGTGCACCATACCAGTTGCTCAAAAAAACTTTCGTTCTATATTAATATTAAAATTAATATATACATAAAAATATAAAGATGAGCATATATATATATAATATATTTTTTTTATATATACAAAATGCATTTTAGGCTAAGCACATGTGACGTGCCATTCCCGCATCCGCGCCCGCTCGCAACTCATAAAAAAACCCCGCTCCACCTCATGTTTGTGGCTGAATGCAAATGATCATAACTGATGGACAACTATGCCGTGAAAAGACATCAGCGATCCGGCGCCGAGAAAAGAAAAAGAAAAAAAGATTGAGCCCGTGCATCACTTTCAGGTAGCCTACATTCATAATCCTGTGAAACTTTTTTGGATGTTGACGTTAATAACGTGTTTTAATGTTGGTGTCAGTGATAATTTAGCCACCAACAACGCATCTAATATTCTCTCTGACTTTACATGTTCCCTTTCAAAAATTATCTATGGTTTTATGAATAAAACCAAAAATCATGGTTCTTATTAGCCATGGATGGTAACCACAAATTAACCATGGTTTTGTTAATTCAAATACACTGAAAAAATTATTCATTGAATTTACTAATTTTCTTTAAGGTAAGTGGTTGCAATCAATTTATTTTAGCTACGTATAAATAAACAATTTATAATTGCAACCATTTACTTGAAAAAAATTAGTATCATTTTTTTCAGTGTAATAGTTTACAAAGAAGTATTAAGGTAATATTTTTTTGTGGTTATAAAATCAGACCTAAGCCAACCTAAAAAGACACTATAAGTCATTATAATCCGTAATTATGTCCCCACTGGATGCAACAAATGCCTCGTTTATAATGGGTTTTAATGTTTTTGTCTCGTTGCTCCGGCCGGAACACGGCATCAACAGTATGGTGAGGGGCGTAACATTTCCGTCACACACCTGAGATTTATTGTGAAATAACTCTGTCCTTCTGTCCTCTGATAAGCATTGTTCAGGGCTGCCGTTCCCAAAAGCTTTAATGCTTTCTTATGATACTTTTGGGAAACGCAGCTATGTTTGAATGCACTGTCAGCAGTGAGTGAACGCTCTCTGTGATTGATTGGTTCTGTCTTGCAACATTTGCGTGTGTTCAGATGATCAGGAAAATAGTTCTATCCTACACAATTACTCGCTAACAAAGGTTATTTGTCCAATCCAATGCAAATTGTATGCATTATTATTATTATTATTTTTGTTAAATAAACAAAACCACTGGTAAATAAAACGCACCTTAGTATCGATATTTTTTGTTTGAGTATCGATACTTTCGATACTCACGTCAGTATCGATATATCGATACTTCGGATCGATACGCCCATCCCTAAATAATGTGTTTTTGAACCTTAAACCGCATAAACACATTTCATTACACCAAATACACAAAATAATGTTCTTTTTAGCAGCATCATATGACCCCTTTAACGTTCATTTAAGTCACAAATGACTGTGTTGACAAGGAGACAGGCATTTTGACACACAACTATGTGTATTCGAACGTTTAAACACAAGGCGCGAAAAATAACTTGGTTTAGTCAGGCGCTGTACGAGCAAGTGCGCACCGTGCGTATCAGAAACTGTTTTAACGCGCGCGTTTGCCAAAATGAATCCTGCCCCACTGCTTAATGTCCCTGAACAGTTAAATTAGTTTTTAAACCAAAATGCTTAAAATGCATTTAAATGAAAAGCTTACATCATGAAGCGCAAAATAAACTTCTCAACCCATAAGCGAATACAGGCCTACTAGCCCTATAGAGTTTGTTCAAACACAAAAAGCACTATAGCTACATCTATCAAGTTATTAATCAAACTAACCTAAAATCTGTGGGGATGATGACGCTGTGTTTTTATCTGCTCCATGTGTCCGGTCCATTTGCGGTTCCACAACTCCCACTCCATCATTAGCTTTAGTAAAATAAACTAGCTGTAGTGACAAACTCATGTTTTCCCCTCTCTCCTCATTTTTTTCTCTCACTATTTTGTTTTATTTTTTATTTTTTTAGAATAGTTGACATTTTTACTTATCGAAGATTGTTCTTTGCATGACCATTTCTAGATTACACCAGAATGAAGTGAAGAGAGGTGAATGCAGGCATTAGGCGCAGCAATCACCTAATAGACAGGCTACGTGCAGTTTGTTCAAAAGTCAAATATATAATAAATGCATTTGATTGGTAAACCAAATTCAAATGTGACATTTTAATCTCTAATGGTAATGCATGGAATTTACAGAAAAACTCCACTAAATAATAGCGCTAAAAAGTGAGGGGCATGGTGGGGCTTCGCGGGCCCCCTCCTTGCTCTGGCCCCGGGGCTTCAGCCCCTCCTAGCCCAGTGGTTAATGCGGCCCTGGACATCACAACCCTAACAAAAAAATTAACCATGGTTTTATCGTAGTAAAACTGCTTAGTTTTCTTTTGCGTGATTTCTAAATGCTTGAGACTAAAATCAATCCGACAACTGTATTAATAAAATCATAGCCATAGGTAACTGTCTAGTGCTACAATTGTAATTTGTAAATAATACAATATAATTACAATTTATTTATTTACTTTTATAGTTTATTAAAGTTCTGTTTTGAGCCCTATAGTAGGTGTTTATTTTTTTGTTTGTTTTAGGATATATGTGTCGTGCGCGCGCCTCTGAGAAATGCAGGAGCAAAGGAAACAAAGTTTCCTTACTTTAGCAAAGGAAAACCAGTCTCCTCTTGGCTTATATCGAAATCCTCCGACATTTTTTCTTTACAAATCCTCGTTTTGTGCTTTTAATTCGTGAACAGCGATTGGTTTTGTTCTCTCTCCGCGCTCGTCACTAATCACGCAACGCCGACGTGCTATGTCATCCGCCTGAAAGCCTTCCGCGTATGACAGATAGCGGAAGTGATAGAAAAGTGTTTATTACATTTGAAATATAGATATTTTTTTTACAAAAACGCATGGATTTGCTACAGGAGGCCTTTATTCACCCCCCGGAGCCATGTGAGGGACGTTTTATTACGGATGTGCGCACTTTATTTCCCGTCTTCTGAACTGATCTTAGTAAACATCTAAGATTTGAATAATTAAAAGCTTTTTAAATGTGTTTTTAGTTGTGGACAGCAGTTTGGACCAATTCTGTAGAATGGCCCATATACAGACAGGTGTGTTTGATTAGGGTTGGAAGTGAACTCTGCAGGTTGGTAGAGCTCCAGGAACAGGATTGGTCACCCCTGAGCTAGGCCATTCAAAGCTTTGTGTGTAGTTGGCATAATTTAAAATTGATAGGAAACAGGTAATCAGTGTAGAGCTAATTTATTGACCCTGCAATATTTTAAAGGTGGAAGAAGATTGTTTTACAAATGTTGTAAATGTGAATATCAAAGGACTGACTGCTGAAACACAACACATAAATTCATATCTATAAAAACCTTACAACAGTACAAACATCAAGGTTTAGAATCTCATTTGTTGTGGTATTTGTATCAATATTTAATACCTCTGACTTGCCTAAATTTAATAGAAGAAAATTACTAGCCATCCCATTTTTGATAAATATCTTCTTAATTAAAACACTCTGCCAACTTGGAGTGTTTCAAGTGTGGAGGGAATATAAAAGTATCATTGGCATAACAGTTAAATCTAATGATATTTTCCCTCAAGGAGAAAAGCACAAGACCTAATACTGAGCCCTGTGGTACTCAATACTTGCGTATGATGAGGCATCTTACAAATCATCTAGCATACCTGTTGTTGGGTTTAGTACTTTAAAAGTGTAAATGTTTGGATATATGTTGTTTTGTGCCATTAAACTCGGGTTATCGACCTTTTTTTTTTTTTTTTGCTATAGACCTGGTGGTACTGAAAGAAGAGAGTCAAGAACTGAATCAAAAGGAAGATAAAAATCAGTATGAGAAACATCATGATTTCATGACTGGAGAAAAATCTTTAAGTTGCACACAGACTGAAAAGACTACTCGAAAAAGAGCTCAAATGACTACAATTAAATATAATTTCACCTGCCAACAGTGTGGGAAGAGTTTTAATCAACATAGAAACCTTAAAGTCCACGTGAGAATTCACACAGGAGAGAAGCCTTATATTTGCCAGCATTGTGGAAGGAGTTTCACTCAAAAAGGAAGTATTAAAGTCCACATGAGAGTTCACACTGGAGAGTGCCCCTTCACCTGCCAACAGTGTGGAAAAAGTTTCAGTCGAAATGGAAACCTGAAAGTCCATATGAGAATTCACACTAGAGAAAGCCCATTCACCTGCCAACAGTGTGGAAAATGTTTCACTCAAAAAGGAAGCCTTAAAGTCCACATGAGAATTCATACTGGAGAGACACCTTTCACATGCCAACAGTGTGGAAAGAGTTTTAAACATAAAGGAGCCCTTAATGACCACAGGAAAACTCACACCAGAGAGAAGCCGTTTGTTTGTGGCCAGTGTGGAAAGACTTTCAAATTTACAGTAGCCCTTAATAAACATACGAGGATTCACTCAAGAGAGAACTGTTTTATATGTCATCAGTGTGGAAGGAGTTTCACAGACAAGAAACATTTGAAGAATCATGTACAAATTCACTTTGGAGAGAAGCCTTTCATGTGCCATGAGTGTGGAAAAAACTGCGAAAACAAAGGAAACCTTGAGGCTCATAGAAGAGTTCACACTGGAGAGAAGCCTTTCACCTGCCTTCAGTGTGGAAAGTGTTTCACACTAAAAGGTAACCTTAACATTCACTTGAGGCTTCACACCGGAGAGAAGCCTTTCACTTGTCTTCAGTGTGGAAAAAGTTTTGCGCTTAAAGGAAATCTTGAGGTTCACATGAGGCTTCACACTGGGGAGAGACCTTACAAATGTCTTCAGTGTGAAAAGAGTTTCACAAATAATAGAGACCTGAAAGGTCATTCGCAAACTCATTCTGGACAAAAAGCTACAATGTTCTGAGTTTGACAAGATGTTTACGAAAAGGAGCAATTTAAAAAATCACTAGCACATTCACTCTGGAGGAAGGTTTTTTAATTGTGATCAGAGTAACAAAAAATTATTTTGCATTCACACTTGCAGATACATATGAAAAGTCAAGTATTAAAGAGAACCTATTCTTTTTGTGGAAAGAGATTTAAATGGCTCAGCAATTTCAAATGGCACCAGAAAATATGTATCTGTGTAAAATCAAAACTACGTTCACACCACAGGTGAATGTGGCCCAAAGTAGATTTTTTTTCTGCTTTAATATAAATTTTTTGGTTAGGCTGTTTACATGACCATTTAATTGTGGGATTATACTCGTCTGAACAGGTGACATTCCTACAAGACTCCATCCTCTTCATCACAAGTAATAAATAATTTTATGTCCATTCTTCATCTTTTTATACTTTGCCTTAAAGCAAATTTGCCTAAAAGTTTTGGGCCCCCTTTAGCAGAACTCGCAGTCCATGGGCACCTACACTGGACCAACAGGGCACTTTAGCATTGGCGAACTCCACCCACCCCCACCCACACACACCACTGGTCGTCAAAGTATTTCTGAAAGCAATGACCGCATTTATTGTGTTTCGTTTGCTTGCTCTGAGGCACAAGTAATATTTTTTTAGATGAAAATTATTATATTTAGTGGCTTCTCCCACTTTTCTTAGTGATATTTAGTGCCAGTTTATCAGGAAGTGACAATTGTTTCCCTTTGACTCGTTGGATGGAAACTATGCTTATTCACATATGTTTTATGCGATATTCCAATTTTGGAGTTAAGTTTGCAACTTTGGATGGAAACCCGGCTATTGATAATCCTGTCTCTGACTTCTGTAGGTTACATTAGAGCAGGGATCCTCAAATCTGGCCCACAGGATCCACTTTCCTGCAGAGTGTAGCTCTAACCCTAATCAAACATACCTAAACATGCTAATAAATGTATTCAGGATCATTAGAAAATCACAGGTAGCTGAGTTTGATCAGGGTTGGAGCTAAACTCTGCGGCGCATTGGTCCTCCAGTGCAAGATTTGAGGAACCCTGCATTAGAGGATTCCTCCTTCAGGAAATCTAACATGTAGTCCAGAAATCATGTTTTGGTCATTAGTTCAGAACAACACTGGTGGAGGTTTGAGGAAGAGGACTCCTAAACGCAGTAGGAGTGATGAGTGAAATTATTTTGTTTATTAATTATATGTTTGCGTTTAGGGATGCAGTTGCTATCAGTGAGAAATCTTTTTTAAATGACTCCAATAATTATCTGCATTGATAATTTCCTTAAACTAAACAACCAAATGTATATATAATTTAAATTCAAATTCATGTTTGATGTGTAACAATATGTATGATGAAAAGAATTGTGCTGTCTGTTATAATAAGGTGTCATGAAATGGAGACTCCAAATGTTCTTGATGTTTATGCAAATGAAAGGTTTCTCTGCAATAAAACAGTGCAAGAATCAAATTTCAACACTTACTCCTCAGTTTAAATATGAATTATTTTTTTCTACTCTTCTGAAATGCCTGGTTTTGAAACCGGGAGAATCGTGACAACACAATATCCCCTCGATATGACTCTTAAAGGGTTAGTTCACCCAAAAAATGAAAATTACCCCATGATTTACTGACCCTCAAGCCATCCTAGATGTATATTACTTTCTTCTTTCAGACGAATACAATCGGAGTTGTATGGATGAGAAACATCCTGGCTCTTCCAAGCTTTATAATGTGAGTGGATGGTAGCCCAAAATTTGAAGTCCAAAAAATTCAACCAACTCAATATAAAAGAAGTCTACACGGCTCCGGGGGGTTAATAAAGGCCTCCCGAAGCGATGCGTTTGTGTAAAAAAAATATCCATATTTACAACTTGATAAACCTTAATCTCTAACTTCCGCTAACTGTCGTACGTGCGTTCACGAGAGAGTGGCGTTCAGCAAATGACGTAGGCGTAGCGTAAACTCCGGTGAGAATATGCTAGTCTCGCGAGAAACAAGTTTTGTTTACAGCAAAGGAAAACCAGTGTCCTCTTGGCTTATATCGAAATCCTCCGACATTTTTCTTTACAAATCCTCGTTTTGTACTACTAATTCGTGACTGGTGTTTTGTTTTGCTCTCTTCTCTGCTTCCGTATTCTAAAGTGAAGATTGTGATAACTCACTAGTAATTACTGAAGTCATTGTAAACTTTTTGTAAGATTCTGGTTAGTAATTCATTTTGCTAGATTTGGTAACACTTAAATCATTACTAGTGGGTTACCGTGATCTTCACTTTAGAATACTGATCCAAATAATTAGTAGTTTCTTCAGAAGGATGTAGTTACACCTAAATAATTACTATCCAGAACCTTACATGTCTCAAAAGCTTTTCATTTTAGAATACTGATCCAAGTGTAGGGTTGAAAATGATCAAAGACTTCTGTTCTGCTTTCCTGTCCCAAACCTATCTTGAGTAACAAAGGGGCCATTTGGCATTCCTGAAGGCACAGAGGTGCTGATAGTGATCAAGGCCTGTAGGCCAACATATACATCGGGGGTCTACTAATGGTCACACCTTTTGCCCAGTGGGTGAAGCTGTAATCTGCTGATTGGTCCGTTTGATTGTCTCACAGTTGGTTTTTAGTCACATGGTCAAGGAAGGGATGAAAGAAGATTGTAACTGTAGCTCGGGCTCTTTTCGTTTGCTACCTCTTTTCTTTGTTGGAGCTCTTCTTGGGGCTCTGCCCTCTCTCCCTCTTTTTCTTCCTGTCAGGTAATATTTTGCATACATGCTGGGTACCTTTAACTGTACATGTTTTACCATCCTTCATCTATTTTGTAACCAATTCAAGTGTAACCATAACAAAATACTGTTAATAAACCATAAATTATGTGCTAATCCATCAGGTGATGAGTACCTTGCCAGGGAATATCCAGTACAGAGACATAGCCTGTCTCTGCTAAAGAGAGCAGGGAGTCATGGACTGTCCATGCCTTAGTCTCATGGAGGCAACCCTTCATGCTGATGTGGGATTGAATTTAAAATCAAAGGTTCCAACAACCTCATGGCGATCAGAGTTCATTACCATCGACGATGATGGCAGGTGGTGTATGGTGAAATATGATGATGACCACTACCTGGCATCATCATTAATGTAGAGTAGTGGTTCTCAAACTGGGGTACGTGAGATGACGGTGGGGGGTACCCGAACAAAATTCTCAGTTTTGGCATTCATTTAATACCCCAACTTAAAGCAACATTAAAACCAAACGTATTTCTGACAAGCAAAATGCCGCTTCTAATGTAAAAACAGGAAAATGGGGGTGCCGTAAACGGTCAAATACATGATATCCAATCAGCTTACCTCATTTTTTGCAGTCAAAACTGACTGCATCCACACAAGTAGCGTGCATGTGATAGGATGCCCGCTGAATATGCTGCTTTAGCAAATAGCGCTGCTGTTCAATGTATCTTTAAAGTAGATCTTCACTTAATAGCATGAAGAGCAAATATTGACACGCACTGTACATTGAGATCGATTTAAACTCTCTTAGATACAGACACACTCTGTGCGTGTTATTGTTTTCATGTTTAAGATACGAGCAAGAATGCAAATTTCCCTGAATATCCAAACGATGGCAAATGTGCCATTAATTTGTACAAAAGTTCAACAAAAAAGGTAAAATTAAGTGAACATTTTACATTTTAAATGTAGCCTACATTTTGAACAGAATTGTCATGTTTGTTCTATTTTGCAACGAAATAATAGTTCCAACGGAATCCGTATCATCTGGTGTGCGTCTCCAAGCATCATACAGCGGAGTTTCGTTAGTGAACGAATCTGCGGCTTTGAACGATTTGGAGAGTCAGTGATTAATAACCCATTCATAACTACAGCATTTTGCTTCGTTACTGAATGAATGAATGAATGAATGACGCGATGCCTGGCTCATTAAGACAACGACCGCCACCTATTGGCTGTTTTATTTTTAAATCTACCAGTATCACTTCGATTTACCATCATTTATTGCTTAATTTATTATATTAATAATACACTTAATAAAATGTTAAGAATATGACATAAAACACGACATACAATTAATAAGGATATAAAATATTTGCCTCTATAAAGGTAAAAAATGCACCTGTAAATCAGTTTAAGGTTGCAAATATTGTCCTTTAAAGGGGTCTTTAAGGTTGCAAATATTGTCCTTTAAAGGGGTCATATGACGTTGCTAAAAAAAACATTTTGTGTATTTGGTGTAATAAAATGTGTTTATGCGGCTTAAGGTTCAAAAAACACATTATTTTCCACATACTGTACATTATTGTTTCTCCTCTATGCCCCGCCTTTCT
>NW_015539879.1:191555-196313 GCF_001515605.1 Sinocyclocheilus anshuiensis
TTAGGTAGGCGTGGTTGACTCTTAACTTTTATAAAGAATATCTCTTTGGATTTGAGACTTTAGTCTTTGCAACTTTACAGATCTTCTTTATGCAGCAAGAGCTTGTAACACTCCAAAGAGAAAGGAAAAATTGAAATCGCATCATATGACCCCTTTAATAGAAAAGGTGTGACTGCGGTCTAAGTGGAAGAGAGGGGGTACGCAGAAGAATGTTAAATGTCCCAGGGGGTACGCCGCTGTAAAAAGTTTGAGAACCACTGATGTAGAGGATGACAACATACAGGTCAACTGCATGCATCGCAATGGAATCAATAAATTCTTCTGGCTGGGCCCAAGAAAAGACAGCAGCTGGTATGCTGACAATCAGATAGTGTGCCTGATCAAAGAACCGCAGGCCCTGAATAAAAGGTCTTTACAGGTAGATCACACAACTTGGAGGTACATATGGAGGTTTTTGTGTTTATTTGTTAATCTAGTTAATCCAAACGAATTACAGCATCTTTATTTTAATCAGTTATAAATAAAAAATAATTTCTTATGTCTGTCCTCTATAATTTGTAATTATTTCTCTAGCCACCTAAACAGAGAATTGTTTTGCCACTTGTCATCATGATTGATTTTGATAAGGAACCACATTTTTGTGCTATTTTTTGTGTCCCTCCCCCAAAGGAAATCTGGGATTTTTTGTTTGTTTGTTTTGAAACAATATTATTAGGTTCAGTTCCACACATTACAGATGGCAAACCATGCAGGACAATGACGGAAAGCTCATCCACTGTTAGAACCTGTTCACACTGGTGTTCCACCCTGTTATGCTCTGTTCCACCCTGTTAGACAAGTCATTTAAAATAATAATTTGACAGCAACATTAAATGTTTGGCATACTTTTGTCTTATATATGCTGTTAATGCTCCTCACCTCAGAATATGTTTTTGAGCAAAAATTTTTGGATTATTTACCATCCTGCTGGCAAAAATGGGCACAAAAATACCTGTTCTTAATAATCAAGACATATTCTATTCATCAATAATTGTTTTGTTATTGTTTCAAGATTCAAAAATACTATAATGGCACAAGAGACACATACCATCCAAGAAATGTTCATTATTGTTTAACATTTACATTATTAACATTTTGTGATAACTATGTATATGAGCTTGACCAATATGTATTTCTAAATGTTAAACATGTCACTATTTTGGTAGAATGCTAGAAACACGAAAAACGTACTTTTTTCCCCCCAAAAAATATGAAGCCAAAATGTGACTGGATAGCAGGAATGACCACTGGACAAACTGTATTTAAATTTGGATGCAAGTGTAAATTAGGTCAGAGGATTTTATTTCTTGTGACCTTTTGTGATTTTAGGCAACAGCGTGTGAATAGGACTTTTATTTGATCTGATGATATGACGTCATAAGACTGCGCCACGCTCCTACATCTTTGGTGATTAGGCTGAGGAAAGGTTTGTATTCTTAACCATTTAAGCGATTTAAATCCATGCAAACCGTTTAATCAATGTTATAGATATTACAAGCGATGCAAATGAATTATTTAATATTAAATAAAGCATTAATGAATTCTATCATATCTCAACGTTTTTGGTGAATAAAGCGAGTATTACATGAGTAACAGAAATGGTGCGTCTCATTTTCGCTCCCTATTTCGTGAAACAGTATATAATAAACACAAATTCGGTCACTGGCAAGTAGTTATGAGAGAAACGGAGCTTTTCAGAACTCCGAGTCAATTGAATCAATTGCTTCGCCAAATGATTCACTGTTTCGAATCGCTCGAATCACCGCAGGCTGAGGACACCTGCTGCTCAAAATGGCGTAAATACAACGAGTCACAAACGTGTGATGATGATCAGGGGTTAAATTGTGATTTGTTATGTGGGGGGCTCTGTGGTTTCAAGCTTTTGAGGGTTGCACATGTATATGCAAAGCCTACAAACGTCTATCAATTGACAAACTGTAAAATATAACAAGCTGAGAGAGTATGAACACTAAAATGCTGATCAAAATCATTCTAGATGCTGGCAGTGTGCAAAGCTACATCTGTCAGCAGGATCTTTTTAAGACCTGCAAAAATGAATTAAAAAATAAAAATTAATTCTATATGAGCAGGGTAGTACAATGTCTATGGTAATGTATTAAATTGTAAAATGACTATAAAAAAAAAACGATTTACAGTTGAGATACAGGTTTTTACAAAAAAAAACAAAATATATAAAATGATAAACTCTTTAAACCATTTTTTAACAAAAATAGATAAAAAAAAAAACCTATTGTGGTTGTCCAATGATGAGTTAATATTCAAAAACATTTTTTGTTATGCTGGTAGAAAATCTCTTCACATCCCAATAGCAATCACTACGTGAAGTGGCCTAAATTTATTTATATTGTCTATGGAAGGCGTAGGACCAATCAAAATGTTCGGTCCGAATATTACGATAGGCTGTCCTGCCTGCCTGTCAAAATATGTATTTGCATACCTCTGCACACCCTGTTTCTGCAGACATGATACGTCATCAGCGTGTTCCAGCGAGAATGAAAGGCGCTATTATTGTAACATTATGCGCTTTGTACTGTAATATTTTCTCACGGCGAATGACACATGATGTAATTTGACAGCGTTGCATTCAATCATCCACCAACGCAGTCTCTCATCGTGTCTGTTTTGCCTGAGGGGCCGTTTACACTACAACGTTTTCAGACAAAAACGGGAAAGTCTTTATGCGTTTTGCCTGATCGTTTACACGACAACAGCGTTTTGGGGACTGAAAACGCACGCATATTTTTGAAAACGGGTTTCAAAGTGCAAGTTTTTGAAAACGCCACCGTTGTAGTTTCCGTGTAAACACCCAAAACAGGAATCTTTGAAAATGGTGACATCATGCGCGTGCGTAGTACGTGTTAGGTATGTAAACATGCGCAGTACGTGTCGATTTTAAAGGCAAGCGCGAACAGACATGTACAACAATGGCGGAGTACATGGTACTGTTGTTGCTGCTCAAGAGTTTGCTAACGCTTCTTCAGCAAAGTGTGGATTTACTTCACTAATATTACAACCAACAGCAGAGACGCATCAGATACATCAGGGGTTCTCAAACCTCTCCATGAAGTACCCCCAGCACTGCACGTTTTGTATGTGTCCCTATATCTGACACACCCACTTCAGGTCTTGCAGTCTCCACTAATGAACTGATGAGTTGAATCAGGTGTGATAGATGAGGTAGACATACAAAATGTGCAGGGCTGGGGGTACTCCAGGACAGGTTTGAGAACCACTGATATACAACATATAATCGTCACTTCCCTACTGGTACTGTTTACTAACAAGGTGACAGCGCCAACTACTGGCCTGGCATACATAATACAGCGTTTTTGGCCGTTTTCGCGGATATCTGTAAACGCGAATCGTTTTGAAAACGTCGTGTATATGTGATACTTTTTAAAAACGCAAGGGAAAAAACTTTTCGGTTTTTGACTGCATCGTTGTCGTGTAAACGTAGCCTGAGGATCTTGCTTTCAAAGCTAGCTTGCTATCGCTAGCTTTTCTGAAATTGTCTTCCCTACATTTACGTCTTTGCATAATTTGTGTTCCTTCAGAATTTTTAGAGCTAGTTTTGAGTTTTTTTTTTAATCACACCATTTAAGACCACTATCACTTTGACATCTTTGACTGAACTGATTGAGATGCACCCAGAGATTTAGTTTGTATGTTTATTTCTTTCTGTTAATATCATCTTAAACATGACAGAGTGTCCAAACACACAGAAAAACTCCTGGTGAAGCAAATGAGATCCACACAATTACAAAGATGTCATCTATTAAAGAGGAGAGTGAAGACATGAAGATTAAAGAAACATTCAGAGTGAAACAAGAAGAGACTGAGGAACAAACAGGTTAGTTTTCATTCTCAAAGCTGAAGTGAGTTCACTATTTGACATTGAGTGATTCATCTCTTGTGGGCAGACGTGTTGAGATAACATGACCAGGCAAATACTAATGCTGATCTAAGTGCACCCGAGTAGCTCCTACTTCCAAGTTTGGCATTCGTTATTACAACATGTGACATGTTAAATTAGCAAAAATAACACACAAATAGCCTAAACAAAAACATTATTTTTGTACAAAGGCCTTTTCATGCTGAATGCGAAAATGCGATGTCGCTTTTAAATTGAAACAATAGATCCTATTAATCAGGGTAAATCCGTGTATCATTCGATCATTCGTTTTTTTATTTAATATTGAAAGTAGAAAAATTTGAAAATGGCTCCTTTTTCATTTGTTTTTTTCTTCCAAAAAACGAAAATTCAGCTTAAATTTTCGTTTTTCGTTCATGGGTGGGAAAAATGAATAAACAGCTTGAATATTCGATTTCTACAGGTGGGCGGAAATTAAACTCCCCTTTCTGCTGATTGGTCAGCCGAAGATCAAACCGTGCCTTCATGAGTTCTTCCGCAGTATCACGCAGCAGAATAATAGTCCTCCACTGCTGCAGTTGTATGGATTCTTAACGCATTTATTGCAACTACATTTAATCTTTTTTCATCAAACAAACAGGCTAATGAATAGCTCAACACAACTCATACTGGGGCAGAGTCTAGACAGGGCTTTCTTCTGTGTAGATATAAATTATATTCTTTGCATCAGCCCAGCTGTCATAGCCTACCCTGCTCACCCAGTAAGTCTGTTTGTTTGTTTAATTAAGAAATTAATTAATTAATTTGTTTCAAAATAAATATTTTAA
>NW_015539879.1:202082-210046 GCF_001515605.1 Sinocyclocheilus anshuiensis
CTCTGCCCCGGTACGAGTTGTGTCGAGCTATTCATTAGTCTGTTTGATGAGAAAAATATGAAATTGATAAAATTGGTTATTAATCCGTACAACTGCAGCAGTGGAGGACTATTATTCTGCTGTGTGATACTGCGGAAGAACTGATGATGGCACGGTTTGATATTCGGCTGACCAATCAGCAGAAAGGGGCGTTTAATTCCCGCCCACGTGTAGAAATCGAATATTCAAGCTGTTTATTAATTTTTCCACCCATGAACGAAAAACGAAAATTTAAGCTGAATTCTCGTTTTTCGTTTTTTGGAAAAAAAACGAAAAAGGAGCCGTTTTCTCATTTTTCTACTTTCAATATTAAATAAAAAAAAACGAATGATCGAATGATACACGGATTAGGGTATCTTCCGTCCAATCGTTTTTAAATTTAATATTGAAATCTGAAAAAACGGCACATTTTTCGTTTTTCATTTGTTCAAACAAAACGAAAAATCAAGAATTCGGCTTCATTTTTCGTTTTTACGTTCAGGGATAGAAAACGAACATTACAACATAAAAATAGTCCTTAAAAAACATAAGTGTCATCCGCTTCTATGGATTCTTAACATGTTTATTTCTACTACATTTTATCTTTTTATCTTTATCAAACAGCCAGATTAATGAATGGCTTGACACAAACCGTACCGAGGCAGAGCCTAGACAGAGCTTTCTTTTGTGTAGGCATAAATTCTGCAACCTACCCGTGAAATATTAGTTTATCTCATAAATATGAATTTACTTCGCACCTGCACTCACAACTACCTACTAGCCTACATCTTTGTCACACTGCCTGATTTAGCTAACCACCTATTAAAAATGTGTGGCAAAGCTGCGCGATGCACTGCAGCGTGGGGAGAACGTATTGTAGACAAGCGCAGACCACTACTAATTTATGTGAACATAGGTAGTTTTAGACAATATTAATTAAATAAACTCAGTTTATTGAGTATTGGCCAGCTAACTGATGGCATACAAAATTGTTATTTTCTCTGCCAATTAAACCAAAGTCACAGAACCGTTGTGTGACTGACTCGCAGCAGGCGCATAGAGTGGTGTATCATTCCTGAATGAATCAGAGTCTTTTAAAACCCATTATTATTTAATGACCAATTATTATAGACAGCCGCTTGATTTTATTCCTGAATGAATGAATGAAGCATTTTGAACGAATTGATTGAATAAAAGGCTCCTTTATTAGCACAATGACTTACCGGCACCTAGTGGCGATATTACTTTCATAATTCAAGTATCATTTCATTTTATTCATATTTTTGTATTAAAAATGTTGTATAAAACATTAATCTCATTTCATTATACATTTGTAATTGCTATGTAAATGCAGGTACAGCCGTCTGATCAGCATTAAACTGTAAATACATCTAAAAGCATCTTCAGACGCAGGTTCTATATCACTGAATACTGATTTAATTGGTAACAGCCTATTGTCATATTATTCTAATTTATTTGATGTAAGAATTTAACATTAAAGATGACATACAAAAGGTAAATAAATCAATCAATCAATCAATAAATAAAAAACGGAAAATCAGTTGCCCCTTATGGGAAAGTTAATTTCTGACACTGCTGACACTGGCTTATTGTTCGAAGTGTTATTTCAGGGTTTGGATATGTTATAACTCAAACGAGTTCACCTTCAAATCATGACGTCAAATTCACATTTCATCAAGTCAATCACTGAAACAAGCACTCTGAGGAACAAATAGTTCCATGCCAGTGGGATAACAACATATGATTTCCTAAATTTGTATAAAGCGCTCTATGAATAAAACTCAAAATAGAAAAATAATAGATGTGCTGTGAAGGTAAATTATACAAAATCATTTCTTTTCATATCTGTCATATTATTTAAGTTCCTCCATTGTCCAAAATGCAGCGTATTGTCTAAAACAAAAGTTATGACTGTATGTTCACATAAATTAATAGTGGTCTGCACTTCACTACAATACATTCTCCCTGCGCTGCAGTGTGTTGCGCAGCTTTGCCACACAGATTTTGATAGGTGGATCAGGCGGTGTGCCTAAAGACCAAAAGGCTCTGCCTCGGTACGGTATGTGTCAAGCCATTCATTAATCTGGCTGTTTGATGAAGAGAAAGAGATTAAATGTAGTAGAAATAAACATGTTAAGAATCCATAGAAGCGGAGGACTATTATTATGTTTTTTAATTTTTTTAGGACTATTATTATGTTGTAATGTTTAGTTGACCAATCAGCGGAGAGGGGCGTTTAATTCCCGCCCACAAGTAGAGATCGAATATTCAAGTTGTTTATTCGTTTTCTATCCCTGAACGTAAAAACGAAAAATGAAGCTGGATTCTTGATTTTTCGTTTTGTTTGAACAATTGAAAAACGAAATATGTGCCGTTTTTAATTTTTCAGATTTCAATATTAAATTGAAAAACGATTGGACGAAAGATTCCCTGATTCCTATGGGGCTATTCACACCAGGTGTGTTCATTCGCAGAGCGAAAAAGCAAGGATTTTTTTCATCCCGTGTGTCAGTTTTTTTTCCTGTCGCTCCACAATGAATCGTCCCGTCCAATTAGATTTAAGCTAAGATCACAGCTAAGAAGCTCCGTTTCATTCACATGCGTGAGTGTTATGAGTCAGAGTGCATTCACTCGAGATCTGTCAATCATGGGATAATATCTCCTGCCATTACGTATGAAAAAAAATTAGAGAAACATTTTCTACACATGATTATGACGATGTATTTTCTGTTTGTGTTTTATGTAGCTGATGATATTTTTCTAACAATAAAGGATGTTTATGACAAATAAAAAGCAGGTGTCGCTATCAGTCCATTATAAAACATACAAAGAGTGCATGTCTGCCTATTATCAGGGTGCGAACTACGGGGGAGCTAGGGGGAGCTCGGCTCCCCTTAATAAGACATGGGATGTGAACTCAAAGACAGCCTGATGCTTTGTTTATAGACTATTTGTGGGTGGCTGTTTGTTGTTTCACCTATCAATTCGTGTCGATAAAGTATAAGCGTAAATCCTGTATAGTGATTTATCCTATATAGTGCTTGCGTAAAGCAAGTAGTGCATACACTTGTAGCTGTTATGTATCTTTGTAAGTCATTGTAAGCCCTCTTTTGAGGCACGCGCAAGCGCATGTACCCAACGTGCAACCGTAAGATCAAAGGACCTAATATTGAGTCCTGTGGCACTCGTCTCTTCATCTACACAAACAACGTGGTAGTGGCCAGATGTATAGGACTTAAATAAGGGGTGTCCAATCCACTCTTGGAAGGCCGGCAGAGATAATTAAATGCACCAAAACCTGCTAATCAAGTTCAAGGAGCAGGACTGGACACTCCTGACTTAAACCATGCTAATACTTGTCCACAGTAGCCAACATAATTCTCATGCTGCCAATTTTGTGGTCTATGTTGTAATTTAATAGAAGAGAAATGTAACTTTAATAATGTGCTATGATGCAACTTAAATCCTGATTGAAATACTGTTTATCTGCAAAATACATAGTTGAGAGGACACAATTTTTCTAATATTTTAGAAATTAATGGTAAATTTGAGACTGGTCTATAACTGGGGTTTTCAGGACAGATGTCTCCCTCATCTAACACATCTGATTCCACTCATTAGTAGGAATGGGTATCGTTTACATTTTATCGATACCGGCACTTATCGATACTCTTATCGATACTACTCTCTATAATTTGGTGCAAAAAGACATGATGTGAAAAGATGTTGAAGATTTCTAGTTACTTTATTACTGCTGAACTTTAGTACTGCAGTTTACAAATGAACAGAACAGAACAGAAAAGGGCACATAAAGCACATTTTTTAAATAAAAAGGCCCTTCAAAAAGAGCGAGAGAGAGACAGAGAGAGAGAGTTCCTCAGCATACCACAGCACAACATAAGAGCACAACAGAATGTAAGAGAATTTTGGCATCTCTAGCCATTTTATTTAAGAAAATCAACATATTGACTTTATCAGGGAGCAGGTGTGATCTCTCCTTACAGAGAATGTCCCCTTGTTTCGAGAACACACTTTCACATGGAGTTGAGGAAGCCTGAACACACAGGTAGATGCTGGAGAGCTGTGCGAGAAAAGGTAAAGTGTCTATCTTATCCCACCACCAGAGGACAGGGTCTTCGGACGTGGGGATGGGAGGCAAGGCTCTGTAGACTGACACTTCACTCTTTATCTTCTCATGGAGGGTCGGTGTAGTGTGTTGTTGTTGAATGAGGAGTCTCTTCAGCTTTCTGTCCTCTTCTGCGAAGAGTTCCTCTAGTGCAGAGACTTTGTTTCGGAAGCTGAAATATAAGATTTACCATGTTATTGTAGTCAGTTTTATTCCTTGCTTGTTAGAACAACATAAGCATCACACAAATATATCCAACTTCAGTGTTTCCCACAGGATTTTGTGAGACTGTGGTGGGTGGTCCTCGATCCCTCTAGGGCAGGGGTGTCCAAACTCGGTCCTGGAGGGCCGGTGTCCAGAAGAGTTTAGCTCCAACCCCAATTAAACACACCTGGACCAGATAATCAAGCTCTCACTAGGCATACTAGAAACTTAAAGGCAGGTGTGTTGAGGCAAGTTGGAGCTAAACTCTGCAGGACCGAGTTTGGGCACCCCTGCTCTAGGGGGTGCATGCCCCCCCAGAAGAAAATTTTGTACATTTTAAAGTTAAATTCATAAATCTGGTGTGCTTTGAGAGTTCAAAATTAAGAGTTCAGTGTGCAAACTAAAAGAAAAAAGTTGGTGAATGTAATTGTTCTTGAAATTTAAAGGGGACTCAACCCTCTTTTTAGTTGTGATATAGTGTCTCAGTCTCACTGGTGAATTTGGAAGCCAAACTAATTAGAATAGAATAATAATAATAATAATAATTTTATATTATTATTCCTATGACAGTAATAGCCATGTATTGTAAAACAATTGCACTGTGAAATAAATGAAAATGAATTTTTTTTTTTCAGGTATATTATTTTACCTTACTCTACAGTAGGGAAATTGCAATACTTTTGTCCTAATTTCTACACTTGCAAGCAGGCTGCTTGCTGCCAGTGGCTGGTGACTTGAGAAAATGTACCGGCCATAAATATTTTTCCTTGCCATGAAACTGTTTTTGCAAAAAACGGGCAGTTGCTACTACTACAACAACTAAACATATTAAACCTGCATGAAAAACGGAAACATAAACAGACAGGCTGAATGAGAATGCAAATTCACTCTCTGACAGCAGGTGGCGCTTATGGATCAGCAGTGATAAGGGGGGAAAAAATGCCATCGAAACTTTTGTGAAGTCAGTTCCCTTCCGAAATACATTCATATAAACCCCATCCCCAATATTTATATTTTTCTTCCAAACAGTGAGCTTGCTGTACCTAAACAGTATTTTCTCTGTGCGCGTCTGTTAATTTGAGGCCATGGTTGCAAGAGATAAACCCTTGAGCTTTTATTTTGGCGAAAACTTCAGTTGAGCTTTTATTTTGGCGGAAAACTCCAGCAACTCCAGCTACAGGTTTTCAAACATTACTAATTTAATGAAGTACTGTAAACATTTGCCCATTAAAATGGTTAAAATGGTGCAAATGTGAAAATAAAGCATAACTAGTGGCCGTTGCATTCCCAAATGCGCGCTAAACTCACAGCACATTCAATAACGGAGTTCACTGCAGTCACTGTGAACTGAGCCGCGGAAAACACCGGATCACGAGCCGATCACGTGCGCAAAGTGTGCGCTTCACTTTGAAACAAGCAGCACAAACAGACTTGATAAGTCATATTACGCTTTCGGTTTTAATTCGTTTGACGGATACTTTCCAAAGCAATGGCGTGAAACACAACGTTAAAGAACTTTTATGTTATATGAGAAGTATAAATATATCTTCGGTTTATTATGAAACTGTGGCGGGACAGATTAGACTGTGGCACCTTTGCCTTGAATCGAGGGTCCATGGCCGTGGCCTCCTTGAGGAATGCCATCACATCATCATCCTGTATGTTTCTTTTTTTTTTTTTTTTAAATAATCAATCACTCACTCTGACTCATATTGACACTCTTATTATAGGCAACAGCCAGCTGTGTATGAATTGTCATCATTATGATGATGAGTAGTCTTTTTTTTTTGGCACCTGGTAGTGTTTGGATAGATCACCCCACACTTTTTCTTTAATGGCGGCAACAAACTGCGAATCTCCCTCCCTAATTCTAAAGTGGTCCTCCAGCTTTTCAAGGATAGGACGAATTTGGCCATATGTTGCATGCCTGTCGCTGGACACGCACAGCGTAGATGTGTATAGAATGCGCATCACACTGACAAACTCCTCAGCCTTCCTTAAGTCATCCTCTGTAACCTTTTCAAGTCTGATGAAATGAATAAAATTATGATGTAAATATTGTATATTACCATTACATTTGTCTTCATTACATGAATCTACTAGATTCATCCAAGCCAATTCATTAACTTAAATCTACTAGTTCTACTAATGTTTAACTAGTTTTGCTCGTGCATCCAAGAAGGCAGCTTGTATGGCAGGGTATTGTTCAACAAGGAGTTCCAGCGGGTCTTGACGTCCAGGACAACAGAATGGCTTGGCAAGCCTGAAACATAATGGCCAATTGAAATCAATTTAAATTAATAATTATTAATATGCATTAATAAACACCAGTGCATTCGTGTATTAATAGTAACTAATGCATGAATAAAACTGAAACAATGACTGAATTTCTTACCCAAGAGTAAGAGCTTCTCCTCAAAGATGTTCTTCACAATGGATGATCTTTTTATCCATACAATGGCATCCCTCATTCTTGCAGACCACTTGGAGATGGCTGGGATGTTGTACACCTTTTGTGCAGCAAGGTTGAGGCTGTGCACAAAGCACCCAAGCTGTAGCTGCTGTACAGCCACTTCCATATTCGCAGCATTGTCTACAGTAATTGTCTTGGCCAAATGTATTAAACAACCAGAGAAACTGAACACCCATATAGCTAAACTTTATAACCTGCAAACTGATGAAAACATGATGCTATTAATTTACTGCTTCAGATGCGGCCGTTCTAATGATGGACGAAACGCAGATCTCTGTCATTCGGTCGTCAAAAACCTTGTTACTCAATTAGAGCATGATTTTCAGAAATTAAGTGCAAGAGTCAACTCTGATGATGCAATGTTTAATTATTTGGGAAAAAAAAAAAAAAACTTTTCCCCTTTTTTTTTTTTTTTTTTTTTTTACTGCTTAGTGGTGTGCCATGGGATTTTTTACATATCAAAACTGTGCTGCGGCAGAAAAAAGGTTGGGAAACACTGGACTAGAGTACCGCAACCGTAGCTGCCTTTTCACACGACAAACGACGTCCTATAGACCGGAAGTCATTAATTTCCTATGGAGAGTCATACAGGGGCTGCGTGAGGTGCCGACCATCTGCGGATGTGGAATTTTCGGATCTGATTTGAGCCGTGGATACGTTAAAATATTTGAACTTAAACAACTAGACTGTATGCGACCAACGACTGAATGTGATGTATTAAGATCAAAGCTATGAGCGTGAGGTTTGAATAATTGATATGTTTTCATTAAAATGTCGTTCTTTAAACACTAGGCTATTTCCGTAAAATAGTTATGATGATTATTTACACTACCAGTCACAAGTTTTTGGACCGTAAGATTTTTAATGTTTTTAAAGAAGTCTCTTCTGCTCCCCAAGCCTGCATTTATTTGATCCAAAGTACATCAAAAACAATACAAACTTGAAATATTTTTACTATTAAAAATAACTTTTCTATTTGAATATATTTTAAAATGTAATTTATTCCTGTGATCAAAGCTGAATTATCAGTATCATTACTCCAGTCTTCAGTGTCACATGATCCTTCAGAAATCCTTCTAATATGTTGATTTGCTGATTATCAATATTTAAAACAGTTGAGTA
>NW_015539879.1:222117-226118 GCF_001515605.1 Sinocyclocheilus anshuiensis
TTTTTTTTTTTCAGGTATATTATTTTACCTTACTCTACAGTAGGGAAATTGCAATACTTTTGTCCTAATTTCTACACTTGCAAGCAGGCTGCTTGCTGCCAGTGGCTGGTGACTTGAGAAAATGTACCGGCCATAAATATTTTTCCTTGCCATGAAACTGTTTTTGCAAAAAACGGGCAGTTGCTACTAGTACAACGACTAAACATATTTAATAAAAAAAATTAAAAAGCCATTTGAAATTAGAACCAACCACTGCATTTTAATCACTATACAAACAAAGATTCAAAGATAAAACCTGCATGAAACAAAAACAGGCAGGTTGAATGAGAACGCAAGTTCACTCTCTGACAGCAGGTGGCGCTTATGGATCAGCAGTGATAAGGGGGGAAAAAATGCCATCGAAACTTTTGTGAAGTCAGTTCCCTTCCGAAATACATTCATATAAACCCCATCCCCAATATTTATATTTTTCTTCCAAACAGTGAGCTTGCTGTACCTAAACAGTATTTTCTCTGTGCGCGTCTGTTAATTTGAGGCCATGGTTGCAAGAGATAAACCCTTGAGCTTTTATTTTGGCGAAAACTTCAGTTGAGCTTTTATTTTGGCGGAAAACTCCAGCTTCTGTGAAAACAGGTTTTCAAACATTACTAATTTAATGAAGTACTGTAAACATTTGCCCATTAAAATGGTGAAAATGATGCAAATGTGAAAATAAAGCATAACTAGTGGCCGTTGCATTCCCAAATGCGCGCTAAACTCACAGCACATTCAATAACGGAGTTCACTGCAGTCACTGTGAACTGAGCCGCGGAAAACACCGGATCACGAGCCGATCACGTGCGCAAAGTGTGCGCTTCACTTTGAAACAAGCAGCACAAACAGACTTGATAAGTCATATTACGCTTTCGGTTTTAATTCGTTTGACGGATACTTTCCAAAGCAATGGCGTGAAACACAACGTTAAAGAACTTTTATGTTATATGAGAAGTATAAATATATCTTCGGTTTATTATGAAACTGTGGCGGGACAGATTAGACTGTGGCACCTTTGCCTTGAATCGAGGGTCCATGGCCGTGGCCTCCTTGAGGAATGCCATCACATCATCATCCTGTATGTTTCTTTTTTTTTTTTTTTTAAATAATCAATCACTCACTCTGACTCATATTGACACTCTTATTATAGGCAACAGCCAGCTGTGTATGAATTGTCATCATTATGATGATGAGTAGTCTTTTTTTTTTGGCACCTGGTAGTGTTTGGATAGATCACCCCACACTTTTTCTTTAATGGCGGCAACAAACTGCGAATCTCCCTCCCTAATTCTAAAGTGGTCCTCCAGCTTTTCAAGGATAGGACGAATTTGGCCATATGTTGCATGCCTGTCGCTGGACACGCACAGCGTAGATGTGTATAGAATGCGCATCACACTGACAAACTCCTCAGCCTTCCTTAAGTCATCCTCTGTAACCTTTTCAAGTCTGATGAAATGAATAAAATTATGATGTAAATATTGTATATTACCATTACATTTGTCTTCATTACATGAATCTACTAGATTCATCCAAGCCAATTCATTAACTTAAATCTACTAGTTCTACTAATGTTTAACTAGTTTTGCTCGTGCATCCAAGAAGGCAGCTTGTATGGCAGGGTATTGTTCAACAAGGAGTTCCAGCGGGTCTTGACGTCCAGGACAACAGAATGGCTTGGCAAGCCTGAAACATAATGGCCAATTGAAATAAATTTAAATGAATAATTATTAATATGCATTAATAAACACCAGTGCATTCGTGTATTAATAGTAACTAATGCATGAATAAAACTGAAACAATGACTGAATTTCTTACCCAAGAGTAAGAGCTTCTCCTCAAAGATGTTCTTCACAATGGATGATCTTTTTATCCATACAATGGCATCCCTCATTCTTGCAGACCACTTGGAGATGGCTGGGATGTTGTACACCTTTTGTGCAGCAAGGTTGAGGCTGTGCACAAAGCACCCAAGCTGTAGCTGCTGTACAGCCACTTCCATATTCGCAGCATTGTCTACAGTAATTGTCTTGGCCAAATGTATTAAACAACCAGAGAAACTGAACACCCATATAGCTAAACTTTATAACCTGCAAACTGATGAAAACATGATGCTATTAATTTACTGCTTCAGATGCGGCCGTTCTAATGATGGACGAAACGCAGATCTCTGTCATTCGGTCGTCAAAAACCTTGTTACTCAATTAGAGCATGATTTTCAGAAATTAAGTGCAAGAGTCAACTCTGATGATGCAATGTTTAATTATTTGGGAAAAAAAAAAAAAAACTTTTCCCCTTTTTTTTTTTTTTTTTTTTTTTTCTCTTTTATGGGGAAAATCGAACAAGATACTGACACAAAGATCACAATCTCACCGTAAGTAGTTGTATCATTGTTCTTCTTGCTTCGTGAGGTCAGCAAAACCTTTTTTTTTTTTTTTTTTTTTTTTTTACTGCTTAGTGGTGTGCCATGGGATTTTTTACATATCAAAACTGTGCTGCGGCAGAAAAAAGGTTGGGAAACACTGGACTAGAGTACCGCAACCGTAGCTGCCTTTTCACACGACAAACGACGTCCTATAGACCGGAAGTCATTAATTTCCTATGGAGAGTCATACAGGGGCTGCGTGAGGTGCCGACCATCTGCGGATGTGGAATTTTCGGATCTGATTTGAGCCGTGGATACGTTAAAATATTTGAACTTAAACAACTAGACTGTATGCGACCAACGACTGAATGTGATGTATTAAGATCAAAGCTATGAGCGTGAGGTTTGAATAATTGATATGTTTTCATTAAAATGTCGTTCTTTAAACACTAGGCTATTTCCGTAAAATAGTTATGATGATTATTTACACTACCAGTCACAAGTTTTTGGACCGTAAGATTTTTAATGTTTTTAAAGAAGTCTCTTCTGCTCCCCAAGCCTGCATTTATTTGATCCAAAGTACATCAAAAACAATACAAACTTGAAATATTTTTACTATTAAAAATAACTTTTCTATTTGAATATATTTTAAAATGTAATTTATTCCTGTGATCAAAGCTGAATTATCAGTATCATTACTCCAGTCTTCAGTGTCACATGATCCTTCAGAAATCCTTCTAATATGTTGATTTGCTGATTATCAATATTTAAAACAGTTGAGTACATTTATTTCAGTATTATTTGATGAATAGAAAGCTCAGCATTTATCCAAAATAAAAAGCTTTTGTAACATTATACACTATACCTGTCGCGGGTCGTGGTTGTAGCCAAAAACGCACGGAGAAGGAGTAAACGTAGAGATACTTTAATAAGCATCAACACACTTGGACCATTCAAAATAACATTAATCCGAGACCAAGAAACTCAGGAGAACACAGGGCTTAAATGGAGTGGAGACAAAAGGGATAATGAAACGAATGAATGACGATTAACTAATAACGAGAACAGGAAACAGGAATCAAACGGGAACATACATGTGACAGTACATGTGACAGGGCGGGCGCCCTGGAGGCTGGTGCAGGGCAGGAACTAGGTGGAGACAAGGAGGGCCTCCAGGGCGGATCAGGGAGCTCCGGGAGCCATGGCGGAGCAGGCAGTTCAGGTTGCCATGGCGGAGCAGGGGACTCAGGAGGCCATGGTGGATCATGGGCGCTCTGGAGGAGCTGACTCTGGAGGGCGCTCTGGAGGTGCAGGGCTGGCTAACTCGGGTGAAACAGGAGACGAAGGAGGGCTGGACGGGACCAGTGGAGACAAAGGAGACTCAGGGGACAATGGAGAGCTGGACGGGACCAGCAGAGACGAAGGAGAACTTTCTGGAGCGGATTCTGTGGTGAGGATAGGAGCCGAGAACTCTGGAGGTAGCGCCATGTCCAAGAGCGCTGAGTCAGCGGCGGCCGGCGGGCTTGACGGGGAGCTGGTTCTGGATCGGGGCCGGATGCTCTCCAGACACCGGAGGATCCCTTCCCTCCAGCTTAGTCCAGTGGTG
>NW_015539879.1:226128-233171 GCF_001515605.1 Sinocyclocheilus anshuiensis
GAGGTCCACGGGGCGATGGTAATTAGCCCCGATCCAGAACAGTGAGTTGAGTGTGGCGTCGTCCAAAGCTAAGGCTAAGATGTGGGGGAAATAAAAAAACTTTAAACAAACGAAAACAAAACGGGGAGAAGGGGTGCCGCTTACTATTTTGTTTAGATCTCGGATTCTGTCACGGGGCGTGGTTGTAGCCAAAAACGCACGGAGAAGGAGTACACGTAGAGATACTTTAATAAACATCAACACACTTGGACCATTCAAAATAACATTAATCCGAGACCAAGAAACTCAGGAGAACACAGGGCTTAAATGGAGTGGAGACAAAAGGGATAATGAAACATAACAGGTGAACAGAATGAACGATGATTAACTAATAACGAGAACAGGAAACAGGAATCAAACCAAATAAGGACAAACAGGAACTAAACGGGAACATACATTGACAATACCATTCAATAGCTTTTTTTGGGGGGAAAGAAGTTATAGAAATTAATACTTATTTAGCAAGGATGCTTAAAATTGATGAAAACTGATGATATAGACATTTATGTTACAAAAGCTTTCTAGATAAATGCTGTTCTTCTGAACTTTCTATTCATCAAAGTAACCTGAAAAAATTATACTCAGCTGTTTTCAACAACAACAACAACAAATGTTTTTTGAGCAGGAAATCAGCATATTAGAATGATTTCAGAAGGATCATGTGACACTGAAGACTGGAGTAATGATGCTAAAAATTCAGCTTTGAAATCAGGAATAAATTAAATTTTAAATAGTAAAAATATTTCAGAATTTTACTGTTTTGCTGTACTTTGGATCAAATAAATGTAGGCTTGGTGAACAGAAGAGACTTCTTTAAAAAACATTAAAAATATTACTGTCCAAAAACTTTTGACTAGTAGTGCAAGTCTGAAATAATTATTTAATATTTATCAATTATTTAAGTCCTGGAAAACCCATAATATTTTTCCTTCAGAAGTAATGTTGGTAGTTTATCTAATGTCCACATATTAATTTATTCATTCTACCTTGGTGAATAAACAAAGGTATGGGCTAATACGCAAGACCAATTTGAAAAATCTGTGCTACTGCCACTAGGGGGCGAAATGCGACAGTCGTATCCTAATGTCGTGGAGTGAAAAGGCGGCTTATCGTGACCTTTGTTTTTTTTAGCTTACCGTGTCCTAACCTGATGTGACAAAGCTAAAAGACGATAAAATCAATCATAAATCACAGCCAATCATAACAGCGTGTGGGCGGGCTCTGTTCGCAGCTAAACAAGAAAACCAAACGAAATTCAACTAAACAAAATTAAACCATAGAACATTATTACTGATACAATCTTTGTCATGAAATACACGTGTTTGCATAATATAAAAATAATTTGAGCTTGAATATCATTTTGGAACACTTTAATAGCCACTATGAAAGCAGCAATGGATAATTTACCAAAGATTTTTAAAAGAAATGAAAGGAAACAAGAACGTTCAAACTAAGCAATAAATACTTGTCATTGTGCATTTATGATCTTGTTCCCTCTGTATAGGCTGAACTATCAGCTGCAAAATCCCAGAAATATAGAACCCATTTCAAAAAAAGAATCCTTTGTCATGTCGTGGCTGGTTACAGACAAATAATGGACAAATGATGATTACCATGGAAAATGTATTTTATCGCGTGTTGTCACGTCGCATCTGTATAGGACACAGTGCTAAAACCCCAAAAAAGTTGGACTGGAGGCTAACGTTAGATTGAATTGCTTCATTTAATTTCAAGGGCCTGTTGCATCAGTAATTCAACATTGATTAAAACATTAAATAATGATTACTTTACACAAATCTATGAGTTTAAATACATGACTAAATCCCGGGTTGCAGAGACTAAGAATTTGTCAAGAGTTAACAGTAATATAGCTCGCAACCTAATTAGCTAACGTTACATTTTCAATGGGCCGAAGATGATGCTTCTGTCGGCTTCATACGGGTAGCATGCTTCTTGCTGTTTGCGTGGCTGCGAAGTGCTCCCTCTCCTATTGATAGCTTGATAGTAGTTTTACAAACTTTACATTTAGCTTTTCTGTCCTCTACTTTTAATACCCAGTCTTTAATGTGGTCATTTTGTAGCCAAAGCTCTTGAAATTTAAATTTTCCTGGCATGTTTGCCATAGTTAACAGGAACAGGTGACTAATTTTGACTTAAGTGATTGCCAATTGACGAGCGGGAAGGGAATAAATATGGTGCTGAAAATAGCCTAACCACAACCAAATGCAATTGTGAAACAACGCGATAAAAAAAAATTCGGCATTGAAAAATTACATTACAGTGTAAACAGCTTCAGTGATTATAATGGGAGGTTTTGAGAGTGCTTGAACTCTGTCTAGACTGAAGTCAATGATAATGTAAATTTTCTTTGCTCTCTTTCTGTACAATGAAAGTGTTATAATTAGTAACTTACAATGTTTTTATTAAATTCACATTGAATACAAAATCAGTCTTATTAAAAATATTTTATGACATGACACCTTTATCTGGTACAAGTAAAAAGATGAGTTTTATGCATAGTTATTGGTTTACACTAACAGTAGGCTACTTGCTCATTGTCAATTATAGATTAAATAACAATCTGTAAATGGGCAAAATGCATTTACTAATATTTGAGAATGGAAATGTTTCATGATATAATTAGTACGTTTGGGAGTATTAAGAATAAAAAAGGAACACAAATTTCAACTGAGGAGAGCCTTTAATCAGTCCGTGCCCAGGACATCACTGCGCCATAATCCGTCCCTGACAAAGAGACATAAAAAACGTACAGTGCCGAGGATGCTCTTGGACAGAACTTTTCTTTTAGTAGCTTGATGCTTTATGTTGGTTTTAGTGCTTTAATGTCTTTTGTTTTTTTGCTTTAGATCTGATGGCACTGAAAGAGGAGAGTCAGAATGATGAACTGAATGAAATGGAAGAGAAAAATCAGGATGAGAAGTGTCATGATTTAAGTGGAGAAAAATCCTCAAAGATTGAAGAGATTTCTTCACAAAAAAGAGGTCAGAAGACTGGATCTAACAGTTATTTTACCTGCTGTCAGTGTGGTAAGAATATAACTAATAAGCAAAACCTTGAAGTCCACATGAGAGTTCACACTGGAGAGAAGCCTTTCAGCTGCCAACAGTGTGGAAAGTGTTTCACTCAAAAACAAAACCTTAAAGTCCACATGAGAGTTCACACTGGAGAGAAGCCTTACACCTGCAAACTGTGTGGACAAAGTTTTAAACTTAAGGGAAACCTTAATGCCCACGTGAGAATTCACACTGGAGAGAAACCGTACACCTGCAAACTGTGTGGGAAGAGCTTCTCACGAAAAGAAAGTCTTAAGACTCACTTGAACATTCACACAGGAGAGAAGCCTTGCATATGTGGTCAGTGTGGAAAGAGATTCAAATGTAAAGAAACACTTAATCACCACATGAGGATTCACTCAAAAGAGGACTGTTTTATATGCCATCAGTGTGGAAAGAGTTTCCTGCATAAAAGAAGCCTCAACACTCACATTAGACTTCATACTGGAGAGAAGCCTTTCATCTGCCCTCAGTGTGGAAAGAATTGCACAAATAAAGCAAACCTTGAGATTCACAGTAGAGTTCACACTGGAGAGAAACCTTTTACCTGCCCTCAGTGTGGAAAAAGCTTTTCACAAAAAGGAAACCTTCAGACTCACATAAGTATTCACACTGGAGAGAAGCCTTTTAAGTGTCTTCAGTGTGAAAAGGGTTTCACATATCATAAGGACCTGAAACATCATTTGCAAAGTCATTCGGTAAAGAAATTGTGAGCAATTGTACTCTGGAGGAAGACAATTTAATTGTGGTGAGGGTAATAAAAAATTGGAACCAGAAAATATGTACCGTGGAGAATGTGAAATATTGTGAAATATTGTTGATTATCATCACTCAAAATTTGAAGGAATATGAACTGTAGATATACCACTGCTCTACTAACCAGGTTTACAAAATAAACAGAGAATTTGAAAAAAAAAAAGAAAAAAAAAGATCAACAAAAACAGTGATCAAAATTAGCACGAAAGATTACAACTAACATTTGATTCAGCTGTCAGAAATTAGTTGGAGGTGTAGAGGCTCTTGCTTTGAATTACTTCAGCACATCACTAGTCTCTCACACTGTGCTGGTGTGATCTGGGTCCACTCTTCATCATAGTTCGGTAACTTTAGTAGGTTTCTTAGCCATAACTTTGTCGCCAAGGATTGTACCCTGTACCAATTTATTATTTCAGTGTTCTTAGCTTCAAGGAACTGCTTTACCCGTATTGCAGGCTGAGTGGGGGATGCTTGCAGGGAAGGCACCACATATTGCTAAAGGAGGTTCTGATAAACATTTGCATTCACTCTGCCATGTAGCTGTATAAAAGGCCCAACTCCTGCTGCTAAAAACCATCCCCCAAACCACTTCCTCCTCAACCTTTCAGTGACTTCTTTACGCACTTGGGGTTCAGTCTTTCCCCAGTTTGACACCGAACAAAATGTTTCCCATCTAACCCAAATAAATGAAACTTGCTCTCATTACTAAAGTTAACTTTGGACTCGTTCTCCTCTGTCCACACAACATGTTCCTCTGCAAAGGTGAGCCTAGCCTTTTGATTCTTAAACGTGCCGAGACAGGTCCTTACTCTGATCAGTGCTGAACTGGCAAGCAATTCCAGCTGCAGTGTTGAACCAATTCCCCATTGAGAGTCTCTGCATTATTTTGTCTTCTCGTGCATATGTCTTAAGCCCTATTCGCACGGGATTAGTATTACCTGGTGACCTTTAGTCATTTGTAATAATTGCGGAGGTTGTCTGTGATCTTAATCCTGTGTGAATTAGGCATGTCTGTAATTTGTAAAGTAAAAATTCCACCTCAAATTACCTACCATATTTCGCTGTGATAATATTAGTCCCGTGCAAATCTGTATCTCTGTGATTTGGGCAGGATTTGGCAGGCTCGTATATATTTTTTTCAAGGTTTTTGTTTCCTGTGTGCCTTTTAATCCATCTTTTGTGAAGAATTGAGGCTGCGTTAAAGTGTCGATAGTATTTTGGGTGCTGGGACATATCGCTATACACCATACAACTGTACAATTTGCAGAAAGAGAAAGCTGAAAACCATCAGAAGAGCAAAAACAAAAAGAAATATAGCTGCAAGCAGCAATTACTGGGCCAAGCACTCCAGAGGCAAATTGAGGAGGTAAGCATGGCATGGAGCATCAGACCAAATGCAACAATGAGCAATAAACGCAATTTTAGGATGATTGTAATTAAAATGGCTGAAAAATCATAAATACAACCTCTAGTAACATGATTTATTGGCTTATCACGTCTGACCAATAGGTGGCGCTGTTATCAAATCGACGTGGTGTGTTCTGTGTGAGTTGACAATGGCACACACAAAGTTTGGTGTCAATATGCCAAAACATTGCAGAGATGCAGCCTCAAATGTCATTTTGGCATCTTGCCTCAAATTTGTTGCTGTGGTATGCGAAAACGGTTTTGTCTATTGACACAAAATCCATAACATTTTGTCAGCATGGTCTGAAGATGATATGATTCGATTTTGGTGAAAATCGTACCGACGGTCTAGGTGGAGTTCGAAAAAGTAGGATTTTAAAGAAAATCAAAATGACGGACAGGAAGTTTGGCTGACTATGGCAACATTGGTATCACTGTTCTCAGCATGACCCAAGGAATCTATTAATACCAGTCTCATTACAATAGGCAAAATTCACAGAAAGCTATTAGCATTTATTTGAAACTTCATTATAACTTTTGACCACAAGGTGGCACTGTCTCAAAACTATTTGAGTACTTTCAAGTCATGGTCTCGATGGTACATACAAAGTTTCGTAATGGTACACCACTGCATTTGTGAAATATAGCATTTTATATCATAATACTCTATTGTAGTCAATGGCAATTTCATGTTTTGTTCAATTATAGCGCCACCAAGAGGCACAATCCCACCCAATTTTTTTATGTGTCCTTAGAGTGTGCCCATATATGTGTCAAATTTGGTGAAAATATCTCATTTTGTTTTGGAGTTATAGACATTTTTATATATGAGAACAGAAAAAATGACTGATGGTTGACTTTGTTTGCATTTATTTGACACTTACTATCAAAATTTTAGCAATCAGGCATTAGCATATTGCTGGCACGCTAGGATTCCGAATTTCCTACAGTGGTTTCGTGTCGATCGGAGTAACGGTTTCTAAGAAATTGGCAAATGTTCTTTAAGCGCTAAACTGCAATGTTGCACAAACCATAAGGCAAAACCTGGCATATTTGGTATCGCTGGACTCGACAAGGATTCAGAAGTCTAAAAAGGTGACTCCCGTGAAAATAAGTCGACCACACCCAAAGTTATAAGCATGTAAATATTTGATTTTACCACTAGGTGGCACTGGCTCGAAACTTCTCAGGCTCCTTCAGGGCATCGTGCTGATGACCCATACCAAGTTTCGTAATGATACGTCAACACGTTCGTAAAATATAGCATTTTAATATAAAATTCAAAATGGCCGACGCCCAAAATGGCTGACTTGGGAAAATTGGGTATCATTCAACTTGGCATGCTGCACCGAATCTGTTTTGTGATTTTTGGCCAAACCATTCAGAAGTTATAAGCAAAAATATGCATTTTTCATATCTCCTTACCGCTAGGTGGCACAGCGCCGAAACACTGCAGGTAGTCTCAGGTCATGCTTGTTATAACACACACCAAGTTTGGTCTCAATACGCCAAACCGTTGCGGAGATATAGCCTCAGATCCATTTTTGCGTGCTTTTCGTAGAATTCGTTTGCGTGTTATTTGAGGTAATAACCAATAACGGTTGGACGAATCAACTTTAATTCCATAAATTTTTGCCAGCATGGTCTGAAGATGATGTTTATCAAACTATTAAAAATAGCGAAAAAACTAAACCTTACGATTTTTGAATTTTGGTGTCCATTCGACTCGGCATGAGCCAAGGAATCAGAGGAAAAAATAATTTTAGT
>NW_015539879.1:233943-235159 GCF_001515605.1 Sinocyclocheilus anshuiensis
TAACTTTTGACCACAAGGTGGCACTGTCAAAACCTTTTGAGTACTTTCAGGTCATGGTCTTGATGGTACATACAAAGTTTCGTAATGGTACACCAATGCATTACGAAAATATAGTGAAATATAGCATTTTATATCATAATACTCTGTTGTAGTCAATGGCAATTTCATGTTTTGTTCAATTATAGCGCCACCAAGAGGCACAATCCCACCAAATTTTGTATGTTTCCTTAGAGTGTGCCCATATATATGTGTGTCAAATTTGGTGAAAATATCTCATTTTGTTTTGGAGTTATAGACATTTTTATATATGAGAACTGAAAAAATGACTGATGGTCGACTTTGTTTGCATTTATTTGCCACTTAGTATCAAAACTTTAGCAATTAGGCATTAATGTGTAGCCGGCACGCTATGTTTTCGAATTTCCTACGGTGGTTTCGTGTCGATCGGAGTAATGGTTTCTAAGATATTGGCAAATGTTTTTTAAGCGCTAAAATGCAATGTTGCACAAACCATAAGGCAAAACCTGGCATGTTTGGTATTGCCAGACTTGGCAAAGATTCAGGAGTCTAAAAAGGTGACTACCGTGAAAATAAGTCGACCACACCCAAAGTTATAAGCATGTGAATATTTAATTTTACCACTAGGTGGCGCTGGCTCGAAACTTCTCAGGCTCCTTCAGGGCATCGTGCTGATGACCCATACCAAGTTTCGTAATGATACGTCAACACGTTCGTAAAATATAGCATTTTAATATAAAATTCAAAATGGCCGACGCCCAAAATGGCTGACTTGGGAAAATTGGGTATCATTCAACTTGGCATGCTGCACCGAATCTGTTTTGTGATTTTTGGCCAAACCATTCAGAAGTTATAAGCAAAAATATGCATTTTTCATATCTCCTTACCGCTAGGTGGCACAGCGCCGAAACACTGCAGGTAGTCTCAGGTCATGCTTGTTATAACACACACCAAGTTTGGTCTCAATACGCCAAACCGTTGCGGAGATATAGCCTCAGATCCATTTTTGCGTGCTTTTCGTAGAATTCGTTCGCATGTTACTCGAGAACGGTTGGACAAATCAACTTGAATTCCATAACTTTTTGCCAGCATGGTCTGAAGATGATCTGTCCCAATTTTGGTGAAAATCAGACAAACCGTCTAGGACGAGTTCGAAAAAGTAGGTTTTACGAACAATTAAAAATAACGAAAAAACTAA
>NW_015539879.1:235181-245441 GCF_001515605.1 Sinocyclocheilus anshuiensis
AGCTCCTGTCGTCAAGTCAAATTCCTTGTGTGTGTAAACATACTTGGTAATAAAGCTCTTCTGATTCTGATTCTGATAAATACGTCATATGATCTGTGTGAGAATCTGTGAAGATCAGACAGCGGTCTGAAGATGATCGGAGCCGATCTTAGTGAAAACCGGACAAACCGTCTAGGACGAGTTCGAAAAAGTAGGTTTTACGAACAATTAAAAATAACGAAAAAACTAAACCTTACGATTTTTGAATTTTGGTGCCCATTCAGAGGCTTTTCGGTTCAAAAGTTATTAGCGGCATATAATCTTTCAAGTGTTTTTCAATTAAATGGTTTCAAGTGCAAAGCAGGCCTTTATGTTAAACACCACAAAATTTTAAATGCTCAATGTTGGTTCACTCATACAGTTTGTTTTTAAGCATCTGTACACGCTTTACATGACAAAGAAACATGTCACCCAGAACAGTGGTGCGTGTCACACACAAAAAAAAAGGTATATAAACTTTGAAGTGTTTTTCAATTAAATGGTTTCAAGTGCAAAGCAGGCCTTTATGTTAAACACCACAAAATTTTAAATGCTCAATGTTGGTTCACTCATACAGTTTGTTTTTAAGCATCTGTACACGCTTTACATGACAAAGAAACATGTCACCCAGAACAGTGGTGCGTGTCACACACAAAAAAAAAGGTATATAAACTTTGAAGTGTTTTTCAATTAAATGGTTTCAAGTGCAAAGCAGGCCTTCATGTTAAACACCACACGCTCAATGTTGGTTCACTCGTACAGTTTGTTTTTAAGCATCTGTACCTTGGTTGAGAGTCTGGTAGCATCCAGCTGGAGGAAGATTTTCTGAAGCACCTCAAAGAACGTTTTCAGTTCCTGATGATAACAGGTTCATTGCATATATGACACCCATTAAGAGTGCACATGCAGAAGCGATGTCTCCCAAGTCGTGAAGCACTTCAACACCCTCAATCACAATTCCAACATCAACTGGAGTGGTGGTGGCATCACCTCCCTCAGCATTAATGTTGTAGATGCCAAAGACAACTTGCTCAAGGTCCCTCTAGGCAGTACAGCCATCTGAATCCTTTCCACACACAAAAAAGGACAACAATGAAATCACCAGCCAATTACATAATTCCAAAGAGCTCATTTGCATTGCAGTTTTCTCCGTAAATGTTTTAAAATAGTGCTTGATTACTAACTTTTGGTCCAAACTGATTCCTCACAATTTGTACACTCACTGGCCACTTTATTAAGTACACCTGTATGATCTGATTCCATCTAATATAGCAGCTCTGGGACTGTCCTCTATCAGTGTGCCAAATTTCATAACTTTCCCGCAAGCGGTTCTATGGGCTGCCATAGACGCAATGGCGGAAGAAACGGAAGAAGAAGAAGAAGAAGAAGAATAACGCTAACGGATACAATAGGTGTAATCGCACCTTCGGTGCTGGGCCCCTAATGATTAGATGGAGGTGGATGATAATAACTGTCAAAAACTGTCCACGCCTTTTCAGCGCTAATTCTTCACTGCACGTCTTTAGTAAATCTGACAGTACTATTTTAACACCAAAAGAAGGTTTGCGTTGGCGCAAGCTGTTAGTAAATCTGGTCCATAATGTTACGCAAAGCCTGACATATCCGGTTGAGTCAGTAAATTTGAGTAAAACCACAGGCTTCGCTTATTCTGTGCGAATGTGCCACATGACATTCAGATGTAGTGGGGTAATTTCTAAATCACACGAGGTCCTCAGATAATACTAATCCCGTGCGAATAGGGCTTTACGTGAGTGACCAGCTTTTTTGGTGGACTTGAATGAATTAGTGTAAAGCTGCAATATTCAAGTAATCACAGATTTAGAACAGGCTCTTGCAGTGGCTGAAAGGGTCATCCCTTTGGCCTTTATCTGGACAACCTGCTGTTGCAGGGCTTCAGTCACCTTAGAGCGGCCTGCCATCTCGCAATCTCAGTGAAAATTAAAGGAATGGTGCCAGTTAAAAAGGGTTTGTCATATAATTAAGAAAATTATCACCAGGTGCCAGATTAACACCAACAACTTGGAGGTACCTGTAAGTATTGAGAGTCAGAGTTAATTTTTATACTATGCTTCAGGCCATGTCCACACGTACACGGGTATTTTTATAAACATAAAGAGTTTTTCCTTCTTCCGTTTTTAAAAAATCTCCATCCACATGAAAACGCAAACGCATGCTATGAAGCACTGTCAAGAGCATGCCAAACCAACAGGTGGCGATATAATCTCAACCGTAAAGCCATGTTGGCCAAGCAGAAGCATGAAAAAGTCTCCAGTAGGCGGAGATAACAGCGCAGGCTCCGACGTCACAATCCAAAAACTCCGGTTTCCCTGTCTACACGATAACACTGCAACCAGAGTTTTTGTAAATCTTCACCCTGGCAGGAGTTTTCAAAAGTGTTCGGTTTCAGTGACCTGGTGCTGAGTTTGCATGTGGACGAACGGCCAAACCGCGTAGAAAAATTTGCGGTTTTAAAAATAACCGTTCGTGTGGACAGGGCCTCAGAATTGAATTAATAATAATAAAAAAAACTTCCATTCTACTCCTGTTAGGATAATCAGTGGATTAAGCAGTGATCTTTAAATTTAGAAAATTGTAGGTTGCTCTCTAATTTTGATCTCCACTGTATCTCTGTGCAGTTAAGACTTTTGCCTTGACTTATTATTTTCCTTTGTCATGTACATATGAACTCCTGTTTCCGCACTTGTCAATCAAGTTGACGCCCTCTAATTTTGATAGTATAGAGGCATCTGCTACTAGGGTTGTGATGGTGAGGATGGTTTCTAAACGAAATCTTCTGCCATCGTCTCGTCTTTCTCACCTCACCCTTCTTGTCAGTCGGGTCGACTCACTCTCCTCGCGTGATAAATGAAATCTGATGAGAATCCTCAGAATGAATTTCCCCCCTCTCGATCATATATGAAGCATTACATTATTTAAATGGAAGTGATCTTTCATAGTCATTATGAAAATATACTTTGAAAAGCTCGTCATTGCTTCATTGAGCTGAAGCATAAGGCTGCTTGAAAGAACTTCTGTTCAGAGCAGATTTGAATATTGTCTGTTTCTTTTGGATGACATTGTTAAAGGAGGGTAGATGAGAAAACAATCAAAAGCGTAAAGACTTAACTGTCGACCTACAAATCAACAGTGTTAGAGGCAGAACAACATATATCTGTTATCGAAAAAGCACTGTTGAATCAAAAGCCGTGCAAGCAAAGTTAACTGATCTAAAGCTTCCTTGAGACAGAACAGCTTCTGTATTTATGGGGCTCCAGAAGGATCTGAGGGAGTCAACCTATTGGAGCTTGTGACAAGGCTTGTAAAGTTGGAGCTTTGTCTGTTGTTAATGGATATGGGTCCCAGAATACAGTGCTGCTTCATGAGATACCAACTCACTGGTGCTTAGCTTTCTAGAACAGGGTTTTCAAACCTGTCCTGGACGACCCCCAGCTCTGCGCGTTGTATGTCCCCCTCATTAGACACACCCAATTCAGATCTTGCAGTCTCTAATAACGAGTTGACGAGTTGAATTTGGTGTGTTAGAGAGAGACATACAAAATGTGCAGTGCTGGGGGTCCACCAGGACAGATTTGAAAACATCTGTTCTAGAGTACGCAGTGAAAGAACAGGTGCTGTACACAGTTTGATTTGAAGGGAAGACGATCTGCACTTAATGTCACAATCTGGACAAGACAGATATCTGAATTTTGAATATAATATTTCCCATGTTCAAAAACAATGTTCTCCACCTCAGAAATATTGCCAGGTTACAGAACATACCAGTTTAAGATGCAGAATAGTTAGTTCATGGAGTAATGACCTCAAGACTATCTTCAGTAGACTGTGGGCCAGATTTACTAAACGGCAAATTAGCGTTAGAGCGCAATTCCATAAAAGTGCCAATGGGAGGGGAAAATTCTGCGGGTGAGGTAATGACAAAGTGCACATTAAAGAACACAAACGCAGCATCTCATTTCCATAATCACCAGCGCAATCTACCAAGAGCAGCGCAAATTCCACCTGCTTTAAGACATGCATTAAATAATGGCGCAAATACCAGTGAATTGATGACCGCAAATCTTAGTAAATCTCATTGCATGATTCATTTAAATATTCTCTTTCCATAAATGTACCGATCGAAAGGGAAACAAATTCATATTCAATAAGGTGAGTCGCAAAAATTACTGTGTCCACGCATTTTCAGCACTAATTTCCCACTGCGTGTCTTTAGTAAATCCTGACAGTAATTTTTTAACGCCAAATGAGGGTTTGTGCTGGCGCAAGCTGATAGTAAATCTGGCCCTGGATCTTCAATAAACAATTTGCAATTAGTCCAAAATATAGCGGCTAGAGTTCTTACCAGGCAGGTAGTTCTGTCCCACAATTTCAGCAAACATCCTTGTATTTAGTGCAAAACAGTGAAAGTTACAGAAAAACAGTTAACAGAAGAAAACATCCAAAATAATCTTGTAAATGTCGACTTTCAAAAAAGACTCCAAGAGAACACTTAATAACCAAATTATGAGTCCATTTAAAGGTGCAATGTGTAATATTTACATCGATCTATTGACAGAAATGCAATATAATATACATAACTATGTTTTCAGAGGTGTATAAAGACCTTATGTAATGAACCGTTATGTTTTTATTACCTTAGATTGAGCAATTTATATCTACATACACCGCGGGTCCCCTTACATGGAAGTCGCCACCATGTTTCTACAGTAGCCCTAAATGGACAAACTGCGCTACACAGGGCGTTTTGTCACTTTGTTGTTCTTGCGAATAAAACACTGACACAATGATGAACAAGTACATTAATATTCGCAATAACATCGATTTATTAAATAATTAAGTAAATATAATTCCTTAATTTACCTTTGTAAAGAAATCTCATTGCTCTCTGCTTTCTTTACCGACGACATATTAGTCCTGTATCTTCTTCTTCTTATGATGTTTAATGGCGGTTGGCAAACCAGCTTTTGGTGCATATTCCACCACCTACTGGGATGGAGTGTGAGCGATGATATCAAGGGAAATGCTAATTCCAAAAAAAAAAAACCTTCCACCTATATTTTATTATATAAATTTGTTCTTTTAAGAAAATTTATAAGAGCTTTATAACCTTTATGAGAACTGTTTAACACATTCTGTAATGTCATAGAATTAATGGGGTGAGCGGGGGACTGAGCCGTTGATTGCAATTCGCAACCTCACCGCTAGATGCCGCTAAAATTTACACACTGCACCTTTAATTCAGAACTACTGTGTACACCACAGTGCACGACAAATATGTAAAAAAAAACGATGATATCAAGGGAAATGCTAATTCCAAAAAAAAAAAACCTTCTACCTATATTTTATTATATAAATTTGTTCTTTTCAGAAAATTTATAAGAGCTTTATAACCTTTATGAGAACTGTTTAACACATTCTGTAATGTCATAGAATTAATGGGGTGAGCGGGGGACTGAGCCGTTGATTGCAATTCGCAACCTCACCGCTAGATGCCGCTAAAATTTACACACTGCACCTTTAATTCAGAACTACTGTGTACACCACAGTGCACGACAAATATGTAAAAAAAAAATTTTTTGAATAATTCACAATGTTTTGTGTTTCACAATGTTTTATGTTTACAGTGCAAAACCAAAACCAAAAGAAACTACAAGTCAATACGTTTAAATCCATTAAAGGTTGGTTAAACTGCATTAATTAGATCAACTGGAACCAGATGAGTCCTCTGCTCAATCTGACTTGTGTTGCAGCCTGGAATTAAACTACACCTTGCTGGTTTCATCTGGCCAGAGGAGAACTGGCCCCCCGACTGAGCCTTGTTTCTCCCAAGGTTTTTTCTCCATTCTGTCACCCACCTTTGGCTTGCTTAGTTGGGGACACTCAATTTCTGGCAATATTGTTGACTTCATTGCACAGATACTATTTGAACTGAACTGAGCTGGACGATGAATCACTGAGTCGATAAACTGACTTTAACGGAAAAAATTGAGTTTGCAATTGTCCTCTTGCATTATCAACACACTATTTTCCCTTTTAGTACTGTAAAGCTGCTTTGACACAACCTGTATTGCATAACGTGCTATATAAATACAGGTGACTTGAATGTTTAGCCATATCAGCAGCTAGAACCATCTCCCAGATGTCATCACATGAGCTCCAGCAGTAGCAACACATTTGCCTGTTAATTGTCTCATGAATCAAATAATGCAGAGCAGTGTTTATTATTTATGTACAATTTGTGTCCTTTATAATCTTTCTTTTACACTGTGGCATTTCACAGCAATTTCACCAATAATTTGATTCTGATTAACAATATATGTAATGGACCAATGCCTCTATACTATCAAAATTAGAGGGTGTCTTAACTGCTCAATATTTGAAACTATAGCAAAGGAGATTGACAAGTGTGAAAGCCGGAGTTCATATGTACATGACAAAGGAAAATAAAAAGGCTCAAGGTAAAGTATAAAGAGGTGAAGATTGCAAATACAATAAGTGGTCATAAAGGTGGACAATCACAATTTCTTTACAGAATGAGTTTGCAAATGATGTTTCAGGTCTCTATTATATGTGAAACTATTATCGCACTGAAGACACTTAAATGGTTTCTCTCCAGTGTGAATACTTATGTGAGTCTGAAGGTTTCCTTTCTGTGAGAAGCTTTTTCCACACTGAGGGCAGATGAAAGGCTTCTCTCCAGTATGAAGTCTAATGTGAGTGTTGAGGCTTCTTTTATGCAGGAAACTCTTTCCACACTGATGACATATAAAACAGTCCTCTTTTGAGTGAATCCTCATGTGGTGATTAAGGGTTTCTTTACATGTGAATCTCTTTCCACACTGACCACATATGCAAGGCTTCTCTCCTGTGTGAATGTTCAAGTGAGTCTTAAGACTTTCTTTTCGTGAGAAGCTCTTCCCACACAGTTTGCACGTGTACGGTTTCTCTCCAGTGTGAATTCTCACGTGGGCATTAAGATTTCCCTTAAGTTTAAAACTTTGTCCACACAGTTTGCAGGTGTAAGGTTTCTCTCCAGTGTGAACTCTCATGTGGACTTTAAGGATTTGTTTTTGATTGAAACTCTTTCCACACTGTTGGCAGCTGAAAGGTTTCTCTCCAGTGTGAACTCTCATGTGGACTTCAAGGTTTTGCTTACAAGTGAAATTCTTACCACACTGACAGCAGGTGAAACTGTTAGAGTCAGTCCTCTGACCACTTTTTTGTGAGGAAGTCTTTTCAGTCTTTAAGGATTTTTCTCCTCTCTTGAAATCATGACGTTTCTCATCCTGACTTTTCTCTTCCATTTCATTCAGTTCTTCTTTCAGACTCTCCTCTTTCAGTGCCATCAGGCCTAAAGCAGAAAAAAAAGACATTAAAGTAAAAAAAAACAAGGCATCAAAGCCAACACATACATCCTATATGCACTTAGCTACTAAAAGAAAACTTCTCAGAAGGTTTTTAGTAGGGATGTAACAATTCACTCAACTCACGTTGCGATACGATTCACAATACTGATTTGACAATACGATTTTCTCATGATTTTTTAAAATTTTTTTAACAAAATGACATTTAAGGCAAATTATAAATGAAAAGGTGTTCTTTTATTATTGCTTGGACAAAATGCTGAACCTTTTTTTTGTGTTATTGAAATATGTCATAACAAAACTATGGTATGGATAGTAACTTTCTTCTAAGTTCTGCCAAACAGAAGTATTTACTATTGGACCAAAAATCTCTAAACATAAGTGGATAGATCCCAATTTATGTACTGCACAGAGAATAAATTATTACTGACAACAGCATTTGTGAAATTCAAATTAAAAGACACTTAATTCAGAAGATGGACAAATGTATTGCAGCAAAACCTTCAGAAATGTTTTTCAAAAAACTGCTCAATAGGGACTTCAAAGACATTGTATGACTTTCTGTTATGACGTAACTTCATGTAAAGCTGCTCTGGTACAATGAGTATTGTGAAAATGCTATACAATTTAGTCAAGTTAAGTCACGTTTATTTATATAGCGCTTTTAACAATACAGATTGTGTCAAAGCAACTGTACAGCATTAATTAGGAAAATAGTGTGTCGATAATGCAAAAGGACTATAGTAATAAACACTCAATTTTCAGTTAAAGGCAGTTCATCATTGAATTCAGTGACTTGTACAATTGTATTTAGTACAACTTAGCATCAACAAACTATTTTATTTGATGTGCTAAAGGTTAATTCTACCATTATCATGTTAAGCCTTTGGCACGCGTGATCATACGTATTCAACTAAACATTAGTCAACAAGAATTGGCTCAGTCCACCAAATTTTAATTAGTCGGTCACAGAAAAAAAAGGAAAAATAAATAAATAGGAAGTGGCAAAGTCACACAGTCCATGATGGACAGTCAACATAGCTATTATATATTTATTTTATTATTATTTTTTTTTTAACAATGTAGCCCAGTAGAGCTGTGCCAGTCAATGTGACAACCACCTCTAGTTGAGTACCATGCTAGAATAGCATTTGTATAGTTTGTATGCGAATGCTGTTTTAGTGCTTAGTGCTGCGTTCGACACCATAGATCATGACATACTCATAGATCGATTACAAAACTATACAGGTATTCAAGAGCAGGCTTTAAGATGGTTTAGATCAGGGCTGTCCAACGATTTGTATCGTAAAAAGCGCTATACAAATAAACTTGAATTGAAAGAAAATTGAATTGTTTTAAGGGAACATTATGACACAAGTACAAATCTTTGTTTACAATAGAAACAATAGGTTAGTATTTAAATGTTACATCACACCATGGAAACACTTGGGATTCCTGCCGAATGAGAGGTACATGAGCCCATAAATCTAAAGCATGTCAGCTTTGTATTCTGCTTTGCAATCCGGTCACCTGATTTTCCCACGAATTCAACAATATTCCGTGAGTTATTTCTAATGGACATGGAATCTTTTGTTTTGTAAAATCAGCATTTATCATATAAACATTTATTGTTATTATTGGTTTATTGTTACACAAAATAATTGCTTTGTTTAGGCTTCTTCTGTATTATTTTTGTCAATTTAATGTGTGACATTTCGTAATTATGAATGCCAAACTTGGAAGTAGGAGCTACTCAGGTGCACTTGAAGAAGAAGTGCAGCATTAGTATTTGCCTGGTCATGTGATCTCAACATGTCTGCCCACAAGAGATGAATCACTCAATGTCAAATAGTAACTCACTTCAGCTTTGAGAATGAAAACTAACCTGTTTGTTCCTCAGTCTCTTCTTGTTTCACTCTGAATGTTTCTTCCATCCTCATGTCTTCACTCTCCTCTTTAATAGATGCCATCTTTATAATAGTGTGTCTCGAGGAGCTTCACCAGGAGTTTTTCTGTGTGTTTGGACATTCTGTCATGTTTAAGATGAGAATAATTAACAGAAAGAAAAATGAATCAAACTAAATCTCTGGGTCAGCTGCCTAGTTCAGTGATCAGCACTGGCAAGGATGTCAAGCAGAGTTGTAATCAGTGGTCTTAAATTGATAGACATTAAAAAAACAAACTCAAAACTACTAATTCAAAAGGAACACAAATTATACAGACTTAATATGTATTTCTGATTACTATTTGGTATTTAATGATTTGTAGATTAAATTTAATAGATGACACCTTAATAAAACCGTATGTTTGTTTATTAAAGTTGTCATTACAAGTTTGTGATTCATTGAACTTACACCATTTTGAGCAGCAGGTGTCCTCAGTCTGCGGTGATTCGAGAGATTCGCATCAGTGAATAATTTTGTGAAGCAATTGATTCAATTCATTCGGAGTATTGAAAAGCTCCGTTTCTCTCATCACTACTTGCCAGTGACCGAATTTGTTTATAATAAACTGGTTCACGATATAGAAAGCGAAATGAGATGCACCTTTTCTGTTACTAATGTTTGCACTTTATTCACGAAAAACTTTAACTCTTTAACTCATGTTAGAGAGAGCATTACAATGTTACATTCAATGAATCATTAATTTTACATCGATTGTAAAAAAAAACGATAACATTAAACTGTTTGAATGCTTAAAAATACAAACCTTTCTTCAGACAAATCAGAAAAGATGCAGGAGCATCTTTTCGGAGGCGCCGTTTTATGACGTCATATCACCAGGCCAAAATAAAAGTCCTGTTCACACTGCTGCCGCTGTAAATTAGGTCAGAGGAAAT
>NW_015539879.1:245690-249753 GCF_001515605.1 Sinocyclocheilus anshuiensis
TATATATAAAATACTTTGCATTTTAAAATCAACTTCTAAATGTCTGTTCAGTAATCCCAATAACATGACACAATTTCATTTAGGTGCTTCTAATTAAGTGATAAAAAGCAGTTGCAAATGTTGTACAAAATAAATATCACCACTGCTCATCTTAGCACCAATAATATGTGCAACACTTTGTTTTTCTACCAAATTATATAATATCTAATTAGTCTATTATACATTGGAAACGTTTCTGTGAACTCTCCCGAGATCTCGGCAAAAAGTCTCACGATTTAGTTCCAGAACATGATGCATGATGATACACTAAACCTCGAATAGCACTCTGGAGCAGTATTTGAGATAGTGTGGATTTAGTGTGCTTTAAGGACACTGCGATTTGGCGTTTTTAAGACCTGGGACAGTCTTGCCCACTTACTTCCTGTCACGCGCACGTGCTCTCAAGTGGCCAAAACCGCCAAAGTGTGGGTATCACTGACAGAGGAACTGTTTACTGATGATGTTGACCATTCTTCAGCTGAGTTTAACCACTTCAGCTCTGCAGCATATTTTTTTTTTTTTTTAGAGAATTAGGCATATCTGAATTTAAAGGGGTCATATGATGCTGCTAAAAAGAACATTATTTTGTGTATTTGAAGCTGAGGCCGGGCAAGAGTGAGCTGAGGCGGCGGGATCGAAAACGGCGGTCCCGGTGGATCCGACGAAGGAGTGGTGAAAACGGTGAAAGCCGATCCGGTGATCCACAGCACTAAGTTGATGTATTCCCTCAGCTAGTGAGGTAGATATGTGGGGGCGTGTTAGAACGAGCCGTTTTAGGTAGGCGTGGCTGACTCTTAACTTTTATAAAGAATATCTCTTTGGATTTGAGACTTTAGTCTTTGCAACTTTACAGATCTTCTTTATGCACCAAGAGCTTATAACACTCCAAAGAGAAAGGAAAAAATTAAATTGCATCATATGACCCCTTTAAAAGAGCGCCCTACCTACATACATTGGAGTAAATTGATAAAAATTTTAACAGTGGTGGAATATTGCATATAATATATTGTATTTATTCTCAATTTTATAATAAACACATATAAAAAGTGATATTTTGAATTTTTTTTTATTATTATTTTTAAAAATCTGTAATTTAGGATCTATTTGGTCAATGTCCCTGCAGAAAGTTTCTCTTGATTCCACTAGGTGGCAGTAAACAGAGGAAAAAATAATCTAATTGATATCTGCTAATAAACAAAATATATTTAGATTTTACTGAAAGGAGGTATTGGTGTCTCCAAGTGTACCTTTACCGTCTCAATTTTTGATTTCTGAAAGAATCGGGCATACCTGAATTTAAAAGAGCGCCTTACCCATATACATTGGAGTAAAAGGATCAAAATGGTCTCAATTTACAGAAAACCCTCTAAATTTTAGCACAGTGGTGGAATATTACATATATTTTATTGTATATATTCACAATTTTATAATAAATACAGATAAAGTCATATTTGTATTAATTTTTCATTAAAGTTTTTTTGAGAGTCTAATTTAGGACCTGTTTGATTTATTTCACTGCAGGGGGATTCTTTTGAATCCTCTATATGCCAGTAAATAGAGAAAAGAATAATTATCTTTTTATAACCTTCTTCACAAAAGTTATTGAGCTTTAACCGAAGGGAGGCAATGTCTTTTCTGAAGTCTCCCATTTTCATCCATTAACACAAATTATTCAAAGTGCAAAAACAGGCTTATTACCTGTAAAACACTATTTTTACTATGCGTTACACTTGACAAGAGAATGATCCAACACTTTATCACCTAACTTGACCCATGTTGGCCCATTATATACCTAAGCAAAATGAGAGTAAGTAGCAGTTCTTGCATTTTATTATGCACAAGATAATAAACTCCAAGAAAATAAATCAAATGTATAGAGAAAAATGTGCAAAAAGCAGTGCAAAAACACAATATACAAATTTAATATGTAAAACAACTATATACAGAATATAGTAACTATAAAAAAAGTCAATAAGCTGCTATAGAAAAAAAAATGGAGGCCAACTTTTAGTTTTTGTTTGTTGCTTTGTCAACAGTTTTCATCGGTTGCAAACTTGTGTCCATCAGTGTGCCATTTTCTAAAACAGTTTCTAGATGGCACCAAGCACAGGGGTCATAGGAGTCTTTACTTTGAGGCCTGAAAGTTTGCACAAAGCACAAACTCTCCTCCCACTTGTGGCATCTGACCCAAAGTACTCTGGACAGCATGGCTCTCCTGCTGATATGGCAGATGTGGACGGCTCTGGGGCATGCAATGTGGACGTGGATGGCTCTGGGGCATGCGATGTGGATGCAGACAGCTCTGGGGCATGAGATGTGGATGGCTCTGGCCAGCTCAGACACAAGTCTCTCTCTAAATTGAGAGGACTTTTGTTCTGAGCTTTGGAGAGATGCTGGTGGAGAATGAAACTTTACCACCGCAATGTCAACAAAATGGGGAAAAAAAGTCTTGTACCATTTTGTGGTTTTGTGCAGGACATTATAGTACCCAATTAGGGCATCTGACAGGTCCACAACTCCCATATATTTATTATAGTCCTTCACTGCCGCTGGAATCGGGATTCTGCGTCTTTCCCATTCACCCTCTGGATTCTTGACACGCCTAAGGACTGCATCACCGTCATATGCCTTGTGCATTGTCGAACACACTGTAACCTCTCGTGTGTCCATCCACTTCACAAAGAGAAGCTTCCCGTCTCTGAGCCATCGTATGGTTCCCCTTTGGTCTCTGCGACTGAGGTCATTTGCCTTCGTTCTGGGGAAGCCCCGCCGGTTGGTGCGTATTGTGCCACACGCCAGAGTCTTCTTAGCGAGCAAGTCCATAAAAAGGCACGGGCTTGTGTAAAAGTTATCTATAAACAGCTGGTAGCCTTTGCCAAGAAGTGACAGATCCAGGAGCTGCATTACAGAATCATAACTGAGCCCTTTTCCAGTGGCCAGGGAATATTTGCCTTCATAGACAAAGAAGTTCCAAGTGAAACCACAGGCAGAATCAGCAAGCACGTAGAGTTTGTAGCCCCACTTGGTCGGCTTGTCTTTCATGTACTGCTTGATGCCGATTCGTGCCCTTGTAGCCACCATCCTCTCGTCCACTGCCAGCTGTCTGTCTGGATGGAAGTAAGTTTTGCAAGCGGAGACGATGTCGTTGTACAGGGGCTTGATTTTGAAAAATCTGTCGTAGGCTTGAGTCCCCTTTTTTTGTGAGTTCTCTCGATCATCCTCAGGATCGCAAATATGCAGGTTCCAAGAAATGGCCTGAAATCTGGATATGGACATAACGGATTTTGGGAAGGGCAAGCAGTAAATTTCTTTGCCAGACCAGTAATCGATGATATTTTTGGCACCGAGGAGGCCCATGTAAATGACAAGTGCAATGTATGAATACAGTTCCTCTGCCTTCAAAGGCAACCAAAGGAAATGTTTTCCAGCCTCAGACCTCATTCTTGCAAAGGTGTTTGTGTTCTTCACAATGGTGTCCACCACAGAGCCTGTGAAGAAGAGCTGAAAGAGCTGCAATGGGGAATAGATCCTGTCCATTACAAGCTGCGCTCCTGGGTTTCGTTTTAGAAAGAAATTTGGTAAAGCTGGAACTTCATCCTCCACACTGCAGTCATTCCACCTTTGTGTGCCATCATTCACTGACATCGCACTTGCTGACCTTTTTGTACCCCGTCCAGAATGAGGCCTCCCTTTGTTTTGCTTGCTGGGAGTTGGCTGTGGCCTCACAGTATCACCAGCAGAAGGTGTGGGGGTCTTGGAGGTGGGGGGTAGGCAAACAACCTCCTTGCTGGTGCTTGGCAGCAATTCTTCAACACTGGAATCTAGACAGCAAAACAAAATAAAATTATAAATCCACATTATAATCCTGAAATGCATGATAAAATTACATAAATACATAAAAATCACCAAAATAACTTGCATATGCATGCCATGGATACAAGAATATAATCTGCAAATCCACATAACAGATACACAAATACATGTGCATGCAAAAATAAATGAGAACTGATTCAAATATGATAGT
>NW_015539879.1:250687-257094 GCF_001515605.1 Sinocyclocheilus anshuiensis
CAGTAGCAAAAAGAGTGCGAGTGTTGTTTAAGTTACTGTTTATAAGGTTTGAGAAGAAACTCTGTCTAGCTTTGCCTAGTTCCACATTGAAAGTACGAAGGCTGTCTTTATATATGCTATAGTGGATTTCAAGTTTCGTCTTCCGCCACATCCGCTCAGCTTTTCTGCATTGTCTTTTCATACTCTGAACTGCTGTTGATTTTCTCCAAGCTGATTTCTGTCTGCCAGTCTTCTTGCTGACTTTCAAAGGAGCAATGTCATCAATAACATTCTTAACTTTTGAGTTAAAGGAATCAAGGAGAAGATCAACAGAGTCTGCAGAAATGCTTGGTGTTAAAGATATAGTCTCCATAAATAGAACACTAGTGTTTTCGCAGCAATTCTTCATCACTGGAGTCTAGACTGCAAAACAAAATAAATTTATAAATCCACATTATAATCCTGAAATGCATGATAAAATTACATAAATACATAAAATCACCAAAATAACTTGCATATGCATGTCATGGATACAAGAATATAATCTGCAAATCCACATAACGGATACACAAATACATGTGCATGCAAAAATAAATGAGAACTGATTCAAATATGATAATAACAGAAACTATAATGCATTTCATGTATACACGAAACAGATGTAAATCAAATCAAATAAAATACACGTATCAATGCAACTGATGAACAAATGCGTGCAGAAAAACAAAATGATGTTTTATTAACAAGGTTCGAGAGGAGCACGATCAGATAATCAATCAGTCTGGCCCAGGTGGAGCTCGTCAGCTAATCATCTTAACAAGCACAATACGTGTATATATATATACAGCCAACTTACCTCAGTTCCACGAAAGTTTTCCAGCATTCGGTTTTGCTCCTTTAGCCATCATATCACAGACTCAACTTTTTCCATACTACGACGAGACCTGTACTGGGGATCTTTCGTATCCTCCGTTGCAATCTTCCGGCCCTAGGCTCACTCCTTATATATATATATATATATATACAGCCAACTTACCTCAGTTCCACGACAGTTTTCCAGCATTCGGTTTTGCTCCTTTAGCCATCATATCACAGACTCAACTTTTTCCATACTACGACGAGACCTGTACTGGGGATCTTTCGTATCCTCCGTTGCAATCTTCCGGCCCTAGGCTCACTCCTTTTCCGCCAGTCACCGCCGCCGAGCACCAGGCTTCAATGCGGCCGCCGCTCTGCTCGACCAGCCACACGCTCTCCAGCAAACGCTGATTTATTTCCGACGAACCATTCTCACAGAGGGTAAACAAAGCTGATCTGTACAGTCTATTCTTCACCCTGCAAATTAGCCAAGGCGGCCAATAGATCGAGCAAAACCTCGAACTCGCCTCACTTGACACCACCATTGTCCCGCACAAGACCCGGCTCTCCTCGAGCTTTGGGTCGCAGGGGCAGGCCTTAAACGAGCCTTGGCCGCGCCACAGTTCTCACCGCAGCAAAACCTCATTCGCTTCCCGCTTCGGCTCAACTGCTAGCGCGAGGCTGCCTCCACTAGCGCCGCAGGCCGTGTTGCAATTACATTTTTAGGTAAAGTCGCTAAAGGTAGGTCTTTTGTTGTTAAAAGTTGTTAAACGACATGATGACATTATGGATGTTAATGTCATTTTTGTAACCATGACGCAAAACTGTGTAGAACACAAAATGAAATTACTCAAATTTTCTGTATTAATTTTCACTAGCTTTTTACCTGTATTTTAAATCACACATTGTGCTCGGATAAAAAAGATTGATTTTCGTGAAAATAAGTTAAACAGTTGTTAGTTTGCATCTATAATTGTATTGTATCATAAAGAAACTATTAATATTATTATTATTATTATTATTATTATTATTCTGGGAACAAGTGTAGATAAATGGGTAAAATCCATGGAATAAAAGAAAAAAATTTTTTTGTGCCTTTTGATGTCAATCAGAATCAGAATGAGCTTTATTGCCAGGTATGTTTACACATACGAGGAATTTGTTTTCGTGACAGAACCTTCCCAAATGGATTCTAACGCCGCCTCAGCCTCACTGTTACAATGTATGTGCGCGCCAAAAAAGAAATGAGCACATGCTTAACAAAAGCACCCATGATTATTTGAATTATCGCGTGCATATGTGCATTGTGTTGTGACCATATACTTTTGCACGCACATGTATTTCTGTATGTCTGTTGCATGCATATTTGTATAATAGCATGCATTTGCTCATGAAATGCACAAATACAACGTTTATAAGTTCGAAATGTGCACTTACTCAAACTCAGGATCTTCTCCAGCGTCGTAAGCAGCTTGTCTGACCGAGTCGAAGCTATCATTGCTGCAAGTTTCAGTGTCACTCAGCCGATCAAGCTCCTCCAAAACAGCTTCCACACCAACAAAAACCTTTCTTGAAGCCATTGTCCAAAGACAAATCGCTCCAACCAGTTATGAAAAGCATGCAATAACTCGAAAAAACACTGTCCAAACTCTCTGACTACTCGCAATCAACTCCTAACTCATCTGCATCTGATGAACGCAACCGCGTGAGATCGTGCTTAGTGGCCCCGTCTCCTCAACTTTTGGAACCGCAGATCTCAGGCTCTGAATGGTCTAGAACAGGGGTGCCCTAACTCGGTCCTGGAGGGCCGGTGTCCTGCAGAGTTTAGCTCCAACTTGCCTCAACACACCTGCCGGGAAGTTTCTAGCATGCCTAGTAAGAGCTTGATTATCTGGTTCAGGTGTGTTTGATTAGGGTTGAAGCTAAACTCTGCAGGACACCGGCCCTCCAGGACCGAGTTTGGGCACCCCTGGTCTAGAAGCTTGATCGACATGTCTAAGGATAGCTACGATCGTCAGCTTTATTGTCGTAGGACGCAATACGTGATGACGTCATCAACAATCGCGACTAACAAAAGAACATCCAAACTAAGGGTAATAAAAGTTTTTGGCTGCATCCCATGTTTTGATCTGCACATCTGAGACATATTACAGTGTCGTTTGGCCATGCACGCTCACAGACACGTGAAAATAGTCTAATTTTGAAGAAAACAACCTAAAGAATTAGCTGATATAGCGTTTGAGGCTAGTAGCTACACATGGAAGTAGTGATTGGAGCAGGAATATGACTCATGTGTTTGCTTGTTCAGAGGAGTCATTTCCATTCTTTTGATAATTATGTTAATGTAAAGGGTTTGATCGGTGAAATAAACTACATATTGATATTCTTGAGAGTGAGAGCTTTCATTAGATATGTGACTCGTCTATGTTTGGTGAGTTTGTGTGATATAAATATGAAATTGAATATTATTCATATGATTTTCTCAAGGGGGGGTCGAATTCAGACCTTTATTATGTTCTTTCATGTAACATAAATGCAAAAGTGATGGGGTTGTTACGAAAGCTGAGGTTCTAAGCTTTTAAAAGATACAATATATGTCTAGTTTTGTGCTTCACAACTTATAGATTTTTAAAAATAATTATGATGATGCAATATTGGACCCACTATGCAAATGTGATGTTGATGCATCCACCGAGTGCCACGCTCAGTGGTAAATTCATCATAGGTAAGTCGCAATGCCAATGCCCCGGCGTTAGTTTATCCGAGCATTAGACCTACATTTAAGTGAAAATGAATGGCAGGCCAGGTAATATGCAGCTTGTTGTGGTGTTTTGAAACCAGCAAAAATTGTTGTATAGTGTAGAACAGGGATTCACGCGCCTGCAGTGCATCTATGAAGAGAGAAAACAGAATAAAACTATATACATAAAAAGGAATATTTAGGTCTATACATGAAATATATGTCTCTTAAATGATCAACAGATTAACAAAACAAGAAAAAAAAAAGATTTTCGGTTCATTGTTAAGCGTCACATGCTCCAAAGTTCACGGAAAGGAGACCGAGACTTTTTGCAAAAGTTTTACAGTTTTCTTTATTTTACAGTTTTCTTTATTTTGCAAAAGCTTTACAGTTTTGAATGATGTCTTGCTTCTATCTGTATGACCAACCGGCTTTGGTATGACCATTGTGGAGTAACAGACGGGAAAACAATGCAGCGATCGCACACAACATATTTTTGCTACATTGACACCGCATCCTGTTCATTATGAAAATAAAATACAGTTAAAGTGCACATATTATGTCCCTTTTTGTGTCTGTGAAGTTTCAGTTCAAAATACTCCACAGATCATTTATTATAACAGCTGTAAAATTAAATTTTTGAGGTGTGTCTAAAAAAAAAAGCTGTTTTGGTGGTATCACTTTAAATACAAATGAGCTGCATATTCCCGCCTCGTCTCCAGAAGATGGCTTAGTGTATAAATCTCTCTGCTTTGCATACCTACACCAATAAACATGACTGAGAACAAGAGAACCGGTGTTCAGACGTACATATGGGAAGCTAAATGCACTGAAAGTGGGACGAAACAACCCATCTACCAAATTGACAGCGCAGCGCTGATCAATTAAAATACTTCAATAACATGCACACACAAAAAACAGTTAAAACGCTAAGCACTACAACGACATGACATTCACAAAGCAGTGTTTAGTGAAGTGATTTGCGCAGACAAACGTATTTAGGTAGATTTTGAGGCACATTGCCTTGAAAAATAGAAGTAATCTGCTGCATCCTCAGTGGCTCAGATGTTGGGAGAAAATTAATAATGACTCTTATGTTCAGTCTTACATCCAAACACAGAACACCGGCAATGCTTACGAGACATTGTTGACATTACAGCTGCTCAATAGCGGAAAAAATGGAGGACAGCTGCATGATGGCAATGCTGGAGGATTACGCCAATACCTCAATAAGGAGAGAAAGAGTCTTCAGGGACCATGATGATTTCCTGGCCCATGATGATGACTGGCTAATAAGCCGATTTATATTCCCTAGAGCTGTGCTCATGGATCTATGTGCTGATTTGGGTCCAGCACTAGAGAGGGCAACACGCCGAAACCATGGCATCCCGGTCTAAATACAGGTCCTCACCGGCTGTTTCCATCGGCAATTGGCAGACAGGGAAGTGTTTTATATAAATATTATATATAATCTTAAACGTTCTCACTAAGACCTTCATTGGATATAATATAATTCTATAAAATCTCATCCTATAGGTCTGGTATATCACAGCCGTCCCTGAGTGCCATAATGCCTGCCGTTTTGCATGGTATTATTAATATGGGTAGTCGATACATCGGGTTTCCCTACATTGTGAGAGAACTGGCCGAAATTAAAATGCAATTTGTAGCAATGTCCGGTTTCCCAAATGTAATCGGCACAATTGACTGCACTCATATTGCTATAAGGGCTCCATATGAAAATTAATTTATGTTAATAGAAAGCATGTGCATTCTATTAATGTGCAAGACTTTTGTGACTCTTAACATGACCCTAACAAATATTGTGGCACGCTGGCCTGGTTCAGCACATGATTCCTTTATCCTGACACATAGCAATGTAGGGAACAGACTACAGGCAGGTGCAGGACGTGATGGCTGTCTTCTTGGTGAGTTTAACAACATGTATAAATTGTAGCCATTTGTCCTGATGTAGTCTATAATATATTATATTCTAACCAGTAGGTGACAGAGGCTACCCTCTCAGACACTGGTTCCTCACCCCATTTTTAAACCTGCAGAGTGCACAGGAAATGCGCTACAACAAGGTCCACGCCACAGACCCCTGCTCGACCTGAGGGATATCAACAAGGTGCAAGAATCCGTGAGAATGTCATGCGGCGTTTGTAAGGAAGACAAAAATCAAGGTTCATTTTTTAACTACATCTTTTAAAAGGGGTCATCGGATGCGACATGCACTTTTACAAGGCTAAAGTTTACCGTCTCTCAGAGAGCGGCTTGGAAGAGAGGGGCAGGGTGAGCAGAGCTCATTTGCATCTAAAGCGACATGCAAGGAAATGGCTTGCTATGAACAGAGTTGTTTTTGACAGGCTAAAAACAGTGTTGTTTTACAGTACCATTGAGAAATTTTTCATTAAGACCCTAAAGAATCATATCAACTTGTGGAAAATAGGCATCCGATGACCACTTTAATAATTGTGCAGTTTCTTGCACACTTCTCTCATCTGCCATAGCTCATCTGAAATTATGTTAATAGCATTTATTGTGTCTCGCTGTTGCTGCAGGACAGTGTCAGTGAGCACCCGACCACTTTTAGATGTTCCATGTCCACAAGGTGTACCGCTGCTTGGAGCTGGACGCAATGCAGCTGCCAAGGAGCATTTGCCGTTACTCACCTCACTGGGAACCTCCTGTCCACCCACCGCTTCAGACTCTGGAAGGACCCACCAGCTCTACTCCGTGTGTTTCTCTGCACAGGCCCGGTGCACCCGCGATCTTCCCAGATGTCCTTCACTCCGGCGCCGGGACACCACGGACCCTGGGTGCACCC
>NW_015539879.1:257108-258117 GCF_001515605.1 Sinocyclocheilus anshuiensis
CGCCTCCGGTCTTCGAGATCTCCACCCGGAACCGCTTCGCTCCCCTCCGCGAGACGGAACGCGACGCTGTGATCGTCGGAGACTCCATCGTCCGGCACGTCTGTGCTACGTTAGCCGAAGGTAAAGTGCACACTCACTATTTCCCTGGTGCTCGTGTTCTCGATGTTCTCGATGTTTCTGCGCAGATACCCGCGATCCTGAAGGGCGACGAGAGCCCTGGAGCGGTCGTGCTTCACGCCGGGGTTAACGACACCAAGCTGCGGCAGACGGAGACACTGAAGAGGGACTTCAGGAGCCTGATCGAGATTTGCCCGCGACGACGATCATCGTGTCAGGACCGCTTCCCACGTATCGACAAGATCACGAATAGAAGTACTTGTGCTATCCAATCTATAAAGACTGTGTCTGTTCCGCGAATAGTGAGGCAAAAATATAAATTTAATGCTAGAAAAAATCTGATCAAGAGAAATGTAAAATAAATGAACAAAAACAATTTTTAAAGTTTGGGCTCCTAAACATTAGATCACTCGCACCCAAAGACTCAGAAGACAAGATACAGGTTTAACTCATTAGAAATACTTCTGCTTAATGTTAAACTGTCAGATATGTAAAAGAAATCTATCATATCTCTTGCTCTGGCTACTGTGTATAGACCACCAGGACCACAGATTTCCTAAAAGAATTTGCAGATTTCCTCTCAGACTTATTGGTTACTGTTGATAAAATGCTAATTGTCAGAGATTTTAACATTCACGTTGATAATACAAATGATGCATTAGGACATGCGTTTACTGACCTAATAAACTCTTTTGGAGTCAAGCAAAACGTCACCGGGCAAAAGGTTAGAGAAAAACGTACTGTGCCATGGTACAACAGTAAAACCCATTCTCTCAAGAAAGAAACTCATAGTCTTGAGCGCAAATGGCGAAAAACCAACTTGGAAGTTTTTAGAATTGCGTGGAAAAACAGTATGTCCAGCTATAGACAGGCTCTAAAAGCTGCCAGGGCC
>NW_015539879.1:258310-308957 GCF_001515605.1 Sinocyclocheilus anshuiensis
TTCAGGCCCCACCATAGCACAGAAACTGCACTTGTTTAAATTAAAAATGACTTGCTTCTTGCCATGGGCGTTGCTAGGCCATTTTTAGGGGGGCTATAGCCCACCTAAAATGACTACTCAGCCCCCCTAAAAATTTTGCGATTAGCTCCATAAACTGTATACGAATTCGTGATCGCCTCAGTCCCCTATAAATTTCATATGAAATGTGTTTATCGATAGATTGTTATAACATCTGCATCTGCGCAGTTCTTTGACATAAATATGGTTTAAAAAATATCATGGGGGAGCAATTGGTTCCACATCTATACTGTAAAGTTTTCACTGCGCTCACCCCTCATCACACCACAGCTGTTTCCTCCAGTGAAAATGGCAGGCTTTAAGATGGTTTAGATCCTACCTGTCTGATCGCCACCACTTTGTTCATTTAAACGGGGAGTCATCTCAATTATCACCAGTAAAATATGGAGTGCCACAAGGATCTGTCCTAGGTCCTCTGCTGTTTCAATATTAACGAGCCAGAAGACGTGAAATCATACGCGCAGTGAGAAGATATGTGTGGTCGCTCATCCGAAGCGAACGCGAGGTCTGACTTTCCCGGAGAAGTGTCGCCTCTCTCGGCGTCTGTTCTGTGCAGTGAGCGGCAGAGATTCACTTTAAATCAATCGGTGCCAAATTTCGGTACCTGAGACCGCATCTGGGCAAATACGCTACAGATAGAGAAAGAGAGACCCTGTGACGTGATGTCACCCCTGCAACTCGTTCAAACAACACATTAGTGCTGGGCGGTATACCGGTTCATACTAGGGGTGTAACGGTTCTCGGTAAAAAATCGAACCGTACCGTTCTCCACACACGGTTCGGCATACACTAGGACCGCGGTTCAACTTAAATCTGGGTTTTGTTTACTACACAAATACTTAAGCACGCGTGATGCTCGCGGTGATTTTCAGCCTCTGCGTCTCACTATATGACGGCATGAACACAAAAACGTAATCTCCAGTAGTGCTGGGCGGTATACCGGTTCATACTAGGGGTGTAACGGTTCTCGGTAAAAAATCGAACCGTACCGTTCTCCACACACGGTTCGGCATACACTAGGACCGCGGTTCAACTTAAATCTGACAATGCATCTGTAATATGGTTTGTTAGAGTTCGGCTAATGCATGTTTCTGTTGATGAATACAAATTCTGGCTCCCCAATACATTACAACAAGAGCGATGAGAGAAAAAAAAAACAATACTTGGATAAACTCACTCTTTGTTCAATGCGAGTGCTGTATTCTGGATTTGAGAAAACATCATACTGTATACACACAGAAACTTTACATAAAAAAAACTTATGGTGGTGTAAAAAAGAAAAAAGAAAACTTATCTCGTTATTTCGACACAAGTCGTTATTTCGACATAAGTCATTTCGACATATTAACTCGTTATTTTGACATATTAACTCGTTATTTCGACATAAGTGTTATTTCGACATAATAAGTCTATATTTCGACATATTAACTCGTTATTTCGACATATTAACTCGTTATTTCGACATAATAAGTCGTTATTTCGACATAATAACTCGTTATTTCGACATAAGTCTCATTATGGTAAGTTTGTATTAATTTCAATATTAGCCACTAGAGGGCAGAATAAGATGAAAGAACGCATTGTAGTTATGTTGACCTACTGGTAAGCACTTTTACAAGTTGGTGCTCCAAAATCCCAGAAGTTTATCATGGGAATTTGCATTCATTCCAGGTATTGAGGTGAAATTTATGTAGCCCGTAAATGCAACATATTACCATAAAAGGTTGTCATAAATACACTGTAGGCGTTTATTCTATGTAGTTTTCATAACAGTAGATATTCTACTAATTCAAACTTTTCTAATACATGGCCTAATAGGCAATTAACTTATTTAGCAATTACATAGCTATATAGTTTTGTGCTAATTGCTAGTATTGCTCTTTCAGTGAACTTAGTTTATCTATTAGACTTGGTATATTTGTTGGCAGCGTCAGGTCGCAGCGCCACTTCCGGTGGCATCTCCAGTTGCCAAATGCGGTCAAGCCAGCCGCGATTGAAAATAGTGTGCAAGCGTATTACTATGATTGCGGTCTATTCAGGACCAACACGGAGAGAACGCGCTTTCAGAGCGCTTTTAATTTCGATGCCCAGAATTGACTGAAAATATAACATGACATGTCTCTTGATATATATATATATAGCCTATATTTGTACTTCTGCATTAACATCCCTGTTATTTAATGGTGTCTTTGACGGTTTTTGTGTTACTATCATAAATAACGTATTTCGTCCTTCTACATGAATTGCTTTTCATTTGTTTTACTGTACAAGAGTGACAGCATTTTTATATAGTGAGGTTTAACATCTGCGCTGAAAGTGAACTCCAATAACAAAAGAAGTTCACAATGAAAAGAAATTACTTCTTGTTAAATAATATGCCTTTATTTCACTCCAGAGGCCTATAAAGTACTAATTTCTAGTAAGTATAAAACGCAATGGTCAGTTTTTATAAGGGACGTCCTCAGTGCGCACTGTGCGTACCATGAGCGCTCGGACTGACCTGAGATTTGCCTCGCACACATTTCAGCAGTTATTATAGGCCTGTGTGTCCCGTATTTCTCTCGACTGAACCAGCCATGCCATCAATTATGAATTTATCAGTCATTTGCATGCCAAAGTCAATTTCTGCATATAAATATTACGCCAAATAGAAGCAGGAAATTGTGCTGTACGTACTTTCATGAGATCGGGTTAGAATACAACAATTCATTTGTTGGCTATTTTACAAATGGGAATACAACGAACTCATGACAATGTTTTACATTCAAGCTACCCGTAAAATTTAGAGTGAAAAGTAGCCTACTTTAAAAGCGTCTAGAATGCAATAAAGTAAATTTTTAAAGCAATTTTTAGAGCATTTGCTGCATGGATTAAAAAAAATAGGCTAATGAATAATTCACATAGACAAAATTGCGTTGCAGCAAATTGTTTAAATTTTAAGGTATTCAGAATCAGAACAGAGCAACATAAAAATCAGAAAATATAAGCAGCTACACAATTATAGGACAAAGTTTTACATATATGCCATTATAATTTGTGTTTTATTTTTTAATTGTACAGAATTATCAAATAAAACCCACGCAAATTATAATCGGGCCTTTTTTAGGCTTTTTATTAATTTTATATTTTAGACATCCGTCAATTATGGTGGAAAAAAATGACTCCTCATTGGACTTGCCTTTAGAAAGAAATGCATCAGGGATTACATAATGAAATCGTTTCTATTTTCGATTTGAATTATTTCGTTTTAAAATAGTAATTTAAAGAGTTCTATATATTTTTATCATGTCTGTAAGGCAATTCGCCGAGTTTAGGTTCATCATTGTGAAGCGCTCCTGTTCAAGACCGAGACCGCAGAAAGCCTTTGTTTTCTTTATTTTATAAAAGCACGTTTTGTTGATATAGTGAGTGCACACAAAAATAAAACTAGACCGTTTACAGTTTAGAATGATGTATTACTCTTACCTTTATGAGCAAAAAGGACTGCGTATTTTAAGTTGTTTCCACTGTTAGAAAAAAAATGCAAGCGATCGCGCTGGCGCCTCCATGTCCTGCAGAGCGTGCTTCAGCTTCCACTCTCCGCACAAACGATTGGATATGCGTCTAACAGCGCACATTTATCTGAGTTAAACGTTTAAACTAACATTGTGATATGCTTGAACTGTTTTATATCTATAGATTTTATTTTAGGCAAATCCTGATGATTTGAGAAGGCTAAATTGTAGGGCTGTGAATCTTTGGGTAGACAGCGATTCGATTCATGATTCATAGGTTTTCGATTCGATTCAAGAAGGATTTTTGCACATTTAGAGATTCACAATTAAATTCGATTCGATTCGATTATAACGATTCGGTTCTGCATTCTTTAAGTGCATTCACAGGATTATTTAAATGCTTCCCTTAAATTCTTTAAATGATTAGTCAGGGGGCAAATTACACAGCAGCCTTTATGGTTACAGAACCATATGTTAGAGGGGGAAAAACACTTTTGTCCATTGTTAGATGCTAGTTTAATGATGCTATGGCATGACATAGCATATGTAGAAATTTATGTAAGCCAAGATTTAAAAAAAAAAAAAAAAAGAGCTTTAAAAGTATTGGCTAACATTTTGTGACACCAGGGGCGTAGCCATCATTTCAGAAGTTACAGAAATGTCAAATACAAAAAAAAAAAAAAAAAGTTTGAAAGTTTTCTGCACAGAATAAGGTAGAAAATATACTTTATAGTTTCTGTACTGTAATAAATCATGTCAATTAGCACTGCATCATTCATACATTTTATTTAGTTATTTATTGTGTTTAACGTTTCATCAGTTCATTCAGCTTTTTATTCATTCATGAAAATCATGTTTCACGAGCATATGCATCGTCAGGGTTTGTAATCGATGCATCGATAAAACGAGTGAATCGTTACACCCCTACTAAATTGATCAAACATATAGACTATGATCAACTCGCTGTCTGCCGCTGGTCGCTTGGTCCTTAAAAAAAAAAATTAAAAACTTTTTAAGGAAAAAAACATTTAAGGAAACAAAAAATGCTCCAAACGTTTTTCTAAATTAACTTTATAAAAAAACGAAACGAAATATAATCACTTTTCCATTACATACAAAACTGAACTATTTTAAGTAGTAGTTGAGAGACATATCTATAGAAAGCTTGAAATGTATTGTAATGTGTAAAAAGCTTTTAAATGAAGTAAGTATGATCTAAAACAAATATTCTGTGATAAAGTAATCAGTATGAAACCAACACGATGTTCAGTCTTTCCCGTCTAAACTGATTATCTCTAATGAGACTCCGCCCACGCCAGCGGCTTGCGCCCTTCATATGTAAATATCCATGTGAGATGCGCACATGTAAACGCCCAACGTAAACAAAGCGTGAGGATAGTCAAGTTCATCGCGGCTACTGTTCGTTTCTGGAAGAAGACGGGCTGTGAGGAATAAGCCAGAATTGACCTCTTTAGAAAAAGAACCAGATGCGACGCTCTGCTTCATCCAGCAGAGGAGATCAAGCTGATGAGTAAGTAATGTTTCTTTTCTGCAATAGTTAACGTCTTATTGTGACATAAGTGAACATTTATGGGCTGGGTTTTTCCCAAACTAAAATTCCTGACTAATAAAATGTTTGAAATCGAATGCTAAGTCTAAATGTTTAGACCATGTTTATTATTAATACTCTGTTCACAAATAGATTTTTATTAATTAATTAATTTCTCAGATATAAAATGTCCCTTTTTCCCGATACTACAAAGCATGCGTGAGTCTATGACTACAAAATCACATATACAATCATACATACTAAGCTATATGACTACAAAATTATAGTTGGCTTTGTCCCAAACTATATTCCTGGCTAAAATGTTGGAAATCCAGTGAAATATTTTGAATATGATAGGCAATTCATTGTATTTTACTTACGGCGCGATGATGTTTTCATGCTCTATAGCTATATAGAAGTAATGTGAGTGTACACTTTAACATGATGATTGCTACAAGTCTAAGAATGTTTAGACCATGTTTTTTATTAATACTCTGTTCACAAATAGATTTTTATAACGTGCTAAACAATAACAATTAGTTTCTCAGGTATAAAATGTCTACTTTTTTTTACGATAGTACAAAGCATGCGTGAGTCTGACTACAAAATCTATATATACAGATGCTCCTGATGCTTATTTTATTTTATTTTTTGCTTGTTTGTCAGTGATCAGATACCTGCACCACAGATGAATGCTGCTGACATTCACTTGAGTCTCTTCAAACTGTTTTCCTCTGAGAGCGTTGTACCAACATCAGATGTTCAACTACACTGATATTCCATGGTAAAAAAAGCTCCTTGGCTGCTGATTAAGGTTTTTATTTTTTTATTTTTCTTGAAGCCATGGAAAGAAGCAGCAAACACTTAAATATCAGGTATGGTTTACTTGTTTCACTTGTTGAACACAATCTCTGTGGTTAGATCAGCGTGCACAATAGTGTGTCTTTGACCTTCATTATGTATGTTTTGGTAATACTGTGTTGTAAATAAAATGCAAAAAAAAAAAAAAAATTTTCAATCTCCTCACATTCTGTCTTACCTGCCTCACAGTCACATGACTCACTGATGGCCCATTAGGGGACGTCCCCTTGTCTCTCAGGTGTGAATCACTAAATATTCATGGCCATTGTCACTCCCTCGCATAAAGTTGTCTATCACAAAACATGTCTTTAAAAATTTAAATCAATATTGGAAACAATAAGAAATTGTTTTCTTTGAATGAGTAAACAAGATGATTTTCACATCATTTTGATGTAAATATTCTAGCCTACAAGACTGATTACTCAAAAGTCTTATTCAGAGCTATTCAGCATGGGTTTTATGACCTTATTTCAGTTACATTTTTTCCCCAAAACTTACTAACCACGCATATATTTTTTTTCCAAAAAATGCAAACATCCATCCATCCATGGATATACATCCATCTTGCTCACATATTATTGTAGCACAGTTTGTGCTGAATACAAAAAAATTACATATTGGCCAATTGTATATTATAAGTAGCTGAAATAAGCACAAATGTCAGTGCAGGTCAAAACATCTCAATGTCCCCAAAATCACCTCGGACCCCAGAGGGTTAAATTGGGATGAGTCAAATAATCATGTAGGCCCTAATGAAATGTTACCAATTCCAGTTGGCAACTTCATTATTTATATTTAAAAAAGAATAACCTGTTTTGGTCATATTTAGGCTTCTATTAATTGCCCAGCACCCCCTATGGGGGTGGTGGCCTAATGGTTTTAGGAAGTCGTGGCCTAATGGTTAGAGAGTCGGACTTGTAACCCAAAGGTTTGCGAGTTCGAGTCTCGTACCGGCAGGGATTGTAGGTGGGGGGAGTGAATGTACAGCGCTGTGTGTTCACGGTGTGTGTGTTCACTGCTGTGCGTGTGCACTTAGGATAGGTTAAATGCAGCGCACTAATTCCGAGTATGGGTATTAACCATACTTGGCCACATGTCACGTCACTTACTTACTTACTATCAATGATCTAGCACCTCCTCAGCACCTACGTGTTCCAAATTCTCAGTAGGGCCTACTTGAAATTCTCTGGTGCCGCCCCTGTAGCCCCTGCAGCTTTGAGGTTATGTAAGTTTTGGCAGGTTATTTTACATCAATTTAATGCATGCAAATGAATAAAGTTATGAATGGCAATTTGGCAGTTCAATGAAGTATGTATATAGAATTTTTGTAACTTGTAATTTTTGTAAAGTACAAAAATGAAAATGGGCAAATGTGGGATCACAGAGAAATGAAATATTTTTATTATTATTACAATCGGTTTTTACTACAAATAGCATGCTTAAACTATGGTGAGTGTAGCAAAATGTTTTAGGCCTAATAACCTTTTTTTGTTGTTGTTGTTGCCTAATTTTCGTAAGTTTAGTTGCAAACTGCTTTTTTTTCCTGCTATTTTATAATTAAAAAAAAACAGTAGAAATATATTTATAATACTAGAAAGCATTCATTGTTGGAAAAGATCATTTAAGTCTGTGGCATCTGGGGCTGCCACCGGAAGTGGTGCTGCGACGTGCCGCTGCCAGAGAGCGCCAGCCAATCGCCTAATCCTTCTTATGGCGTAGTACTTACGATATTTCATTGTTGACGGCCTCTTGTGCTTTATGACCTTTATTGGCCCGATTTTTTTGTTGTTGTTGCCTAATTTTCGTAAGTTTAGTTGCAAACTGCTTTTTTTTCCTGCTATTTTATAATAAAAAAAAAACAGTAGAAATATATTTATAATACTAGAAAGCATTCATTGTTGGAAAAGATCATTTAAGTCTGTGGCATCTGGGGCTGCCACCGGAAGTGGTGCTGCGACGTGCCGCTGCCAGAGAGCGCCAGCCAATCGCCTAATCCTTCTTATGGCGTAGTACTTACGATATTTCATTGTTGACGGCCTCTTGTGCTTTATGACCTTTATTGGCCCGATCATAAACTCCCAATTCTATCATCTTGGCTTACACTGCATTCTTGCAATAGCCGTTCTTATCATTAATTTACGTCGGGCAAATATATAGGGCAAACATTTGAGGTCCTATCTATGTAGGTCTAGAGAAGTCGTGGAGGTAAAGAGATTGCTAACCTGTTATGGATCTAAATCGGATTGTAGGTTTTTATTTCTATTTGGGTTTGCAATACCAAGAGATTCTTGAAGTTCTTAGCCATCAGCATGGCATAATAATGTGTCTTAGAACCCTCCAAACCATACTGAGGAAGAATAGGCTTTGCCGTAGGAAGGACTTTACTGACGTGTTAGATGTTGCTCACTTTGTTAATCAGCAGCTTGAAACATCGGGCCAGATGGTTGGCTATAGGATGATGCACCTGAAGTGCATTCAAGAGGGACTTGTTGTGAAAAGGGAAACAGTCAGATTGCTCTTAAGTGTTTTAGATCCAGTTGGAGTGGCACACAGGCGAGCGCGAAAACTGCGAAGGAGGAGATACCACAACCCAGGGCCAAATTTCATGTGGCATCTCGATTCTTATGATAAATTAAAACCGTATGGCCTCTGCATAAATGGATGTGTAGACGGATTTTTTACAAATAGCGACCCAAAGGTGATTGCATCATACTACATTGAAACCGTGAAAGAAAGGCGAGGATGCCCTCAAAGGATCCGTGCTGATCGTGGAACAGAGAACGTCGCTGTTGAACAGATGCAGATGTTCCTTCGACGTGCTGCTACAGATGACTTCGCCTACCACCGCAGTTTCATACACGGTTCGAGTAATCACAACCAAAGGATTGAAAGCATGTGGAGTATACTGCACAAGGAAAATGTCCAGTTTTGGATGAATTTCTTTCAAACTCTAAAAGAAGGCGGCCACTTTACTGGGGATTTCCTTGATCGATCACTTGTGCAGTTTTGCTTCATGACGATTCTGCAGGTAAGTTAAAGGCACAATATGTAAGATTTTTTTATTAAAATATCCACAAAACACTAGAGCAGTGTTATATATTTTGCTGACTTCTGTACTTACATTATCCCAAATGTTTCGAAGAATGTTTAAATCCAGAGAAATAAGCCATTTTTAACTAGTGACACGGACCGTGTCACTAAATACTTGGCGTTTCAGGTCTGACGATATCACACGGGCGTGATTTAATCGCAAGGTCAAGGATATGGAGTCAAAACAACGCCACATATACTTGCAAAATAATGAAGTATTGCAAGAAGAAAAGAAGATTGCAAACAAAAATAAAGAATTGCAAAATCTAAACGAAACAATGATTTTGCAATACATATATTTTCCATGGCCATATCTAATATATTTGCAACGCCGCTTTTATTTTGCGTTTCAGTCAAGTTTGAGCTTGCCATACCGTTTTCCCTTTGCACTTCACGTTTCTGCGCGTCTCACTTTCTGGCACTGTTTTGACATGGGGGTGGAGTCAAGGGACGGGGGTGTGTACAACAGGCCTGGGCATGCCTCCCTAGAAGTGACGTCATCGGCCCGAGGGCAGCTCGTGTACAACAGGCCTGGGCACGCCTCCCTGGAAGTGACGTCATCGGTCCGAGACGCAGATCACTGATCCAGGCATTGAGCAGAGGCATGCAGGTGGATCGTTTCCTTTTATTCACTAGCATTAAAACATGTATGTTTTCATTTTATTAACTTTATTAACTGTATATGTGTATTAGCAGCGTTTGCTCAAGTTAAAGAAGTTGTTAACATGAACATCTGCTGTTTATTTCTCTCAATGTGCACACTTTTATAGCATTAAAATGTGTATTGTTTCATTTGGTTAACTAAATGTGTATTAACAGTGTTATCTCTTAACCTGTGGGAGGACGCCAGCGCACAGAAGCGTTCTTTGTTTACATTAGTTCAGAGTTACTGCTAGTTTTAATGTAAAGGAATGCAGATAACTTCATAAACTATGGCAAGCTCAAACTTGACTGAAACGCAAAATAAAAGTGGCGTTGCAAATATATTAGTAGATATGGCCATGGAAAATATATGTATTGCAAAATCATTGCTTTTGCGCTGTTTCGTTTAGATTTTGCAATTCTTTATTTTTGTTTGCAAAACTTTTTTTTCTCACAATACTTCATCTTCTTTTGCAATTCTTTGTTTTTGTTTGCAAAAAGCACATTTATTTTTTTTCAATACTTTCATTTTCATTTGCAAAACTTCAATTCTTTTGCAAGTATATGTGGCACTGTTTTGACTCCAAACCTCTTCACTCTAACATCCTTGAAGTAATTACGTTCAGTTACATTCATAAAAATAAGAATGTGGAAACTAAAACGACAAACCTTTCTCTTTGTATGCGCTGGACCGTCATCATCCTCCTCTTCCTCATCTGTTTGTTTGCGGATTGGAGTGTTGTTCGTCAAAGTTTAGTGCAGCCAGCGTAAACATTCTAGACTCACATAACTGTACTTAGATCAAAAATCAAAAACATCTCGTTGATTTATTAGCTTTAAGTGGAGCATAAGAAGTTTTCTGGCAAATCAACAGTCTCGCACGCGAATTTAACCTTTTGCAAGTTTTATTATGAACTAGCTAACTAAAATAATAAAATGTAAAAACGCATGCTTACGAGAAATATTTAATCAAAAGAATCCCATACATCCACATCTCTTGGTAAATAATCCATTGTGATTTGTTATCACAACCCAGAGCACAGCACAGCGGACTAACAGAATTGCAATTGGTCCTATAAATGGCGGCCGCACCACTGTGTGACGTCACATGAAACCCATGAATAGGCCTATTTCATATCACTGTTGGTTCCAAACACTGTCACTCTCTCTCTCTCTCTCTCTCTCTCTCTCTCTCTCTCTCTCTCTTCTCTCTTGATTTGGATTTGTCAGTGGACCCCACACCTCACTGCCATAGAGGGCAATGGGCTCAATTACTGATTCTAATATTTTCAGCCAAATTCTAATGGGGATTTCTATAGGACATTGCCATTTTATGGCGTAGAAGGCCCTGCGTGCTTTATCTCTCAGTTCATTCACAGCATGATTAAAGTTTCCCGTGGATGTGATTTTCAAACCCAGGTAGTTGTAGTGTGATGTGTGTGTTATCTGCTTAGTGCCTAATGTAAATGTGTGTTGTGTTCCCTGGGATATGGATCTTTTCTGAAAGATCATAATTTTGGTTTTCTATATATATTTTAAAATGTAATTGATTGCTGTGATCAAAGCTGCATTGTCAGCATCATTACACCAGTCTTCAGTGTCACATGATCTTCAGAAATCATTCTAATATGCTGATTTGCTGCTCAAGAAACATCTCTGATTATTATCAATGTTGAAAATAGTTGTGTACAATTTTTTTTTTCAGGATTCACAGATGAATAAAGTTCAAAAGAACAGCATTTATTTGAAATAGAAAGCTTCTGTAACATTATAAATGACAGTTTGAAAGTTTGGGGTCAGTAAGTTTATTTTTTTAAATTAACTTTTATTCAGCAAGGATACATTAAATTGATCAAAAGTGACAGTAAAGATATGTTACAAAATATTTAAATGTCAAATAAATGCTGTTCTTTTGAACTTTCTACTTATCAAATCATTTTTATATACAAAACTGTGTGTGTGTACACTTTAATATGCTTTAATATGTTGTGCGTTGTAATAGACCGGTGACGACCACACAGAGTAGCATTATAACAGAACTTTCAAATGTATCTAGTATGATAAAACAGCTCTGCTTTACCCCACATACGCACGACCGGAAGGAGCGGAAGCGGTCGACTGTGGCATAATAAAAGCTCCGCTGCTTTCAAGCCGTGTGTCGCGCTCGTTCAGCGCCTCGTTTCGCTTCGACGGCTTTCAGCCTCACCCTGCTTCATTCTACTACGTTAATAAATCACTAGCTCAGCCATGGACATGATTTCTGCCCGAGTCCCGTTGGATTGCATTGGCTGTGTGGATGAAGACTACAACTCCCATGATTCCACTCAGTCACGGTGTCATCAACTACGCTACCTGGTCTTAGTTTATTTTGAATACTCGCCCTCTAGCAGTGAAAAATTACATATTGTGCCTTTAAACTTTTTGAATAGCCTACTTATTGAATAGTTAATACTCAGGACAAGTACATCCCAGCAAAAAATAAAATAAAAATAATAATAATAATAAAATGAATGAATTAATTAAATACATACAATTTTGTAAAATGTTTTTTCAACATCGTGAAAAAGTTGTGTAATCCGACGTATTTCGACAGATGTAGTTTTTTTACGTTATAAATACATATTTTAACAACGTTGCAGAAACGTTTTATTAACGTTGTTTTTACATTGGAATGAGAAAGTGATCGAAAACCCAAAATGATCTGAAAGATAAAGGGCAATAAATTAAATGTCACATTTAATTTTTAACTTGGACGTAAATACAAATAATGATGTGAGAAAGATTAATAAAAGGATTTCAAGTGTAATTGTATAACTTTTACATTGATAAAAGTTGTTATTGTTAATTAGGCTCTGCCTGTCACATCTTTGCTTGGCAGGGGGGCTGCCGCAAAACCTGTCACTCAACCCGGCACCGTTATATGCGCCTGCCACCGTTCCCGTCACGGGTGTATGCGCCTACTTCACGACCGTTTATGTAAGGTGTTTTTTAAACGTATCCCCTGTAGCCAGCGGGAGTCAGAACACACACACAATAGGTCAATATCCACCAAACTCTTTTCACTAGCCTTACAGCTACCAGACACTATCTTTTAGTGACAGGTTTTGCGGCAGCTCCCCCTGCCACGCAAAGATTTTACTCCCTCTCCAAATTAGGTTATAGCTTTGCATTTGGAACTTATTCTGATAAGTTTTCGTGTTTTATCAATGTACACTAAGTACTAAACTGTTCTGTTTGCATTTGTGTAGTTTATAACAAGTATCTTTATGAAGTATATTTTATAACAAGATTTGACTCTTGACTGTTCTTTTCTTAGGGGGAGCTTGACGATTTTGCTCAGATGTGGAATGCACACTGCATACGAACACAACGTGATATCACTGCACCGCATGGACGACCGGCCGTAATGTATATGGCTCCTCATCTTTACGGGTCAGTAGATCATATCTTTCGGTGTGACCCTGCTGATGTTCAAAACTGCCAAGAGGAGTGTGTAACACCTACGCACCCTTGTGACGACACAGTTTTTGAACTTTGTTGTCTGATAATGGATGAACTTCATCTCAGTGCCCCAGAGGACGCAGAGAGTGCCAGAACACTGTACATTAGGCTTAGGCAAGAGATACTACGTATGTTGTGATTTGTCTTTACAATATATTTGGAAGGAAAGACATGTAGTGTAATCTGGTAAATTAATAAATTGAGTAATTTTTATAGAATTGTAAGTTGTATTTGAGTAGAAGCCTGTGATTTCAATTCTAAGGTTGTTATGTAGCCATATTTTACAACACTTGGACATGGTATTGTAAATTGTAGATTTTAAATCACTTTTGTTTTAAAGTCTTTACTTATAGATCTGTCAATGTATAATGCATACGTTATAATAAAATAAAAGACCGCTTCAACGACAGCCTACTTTAGAATTTATTTAACATAAACATGCACTGAACACTTTTCTCATTCAGTCAGGGACTGGTTTGTACTGGCAAATGTAGTTACAGGACATGAGAATGTGTACCAAGATGTACTGACATAAGGTCATATAACACAAGATTAAATAGTATTGCACGTAGGCCATTTGTATTTCTGGTTCAAATAAATTCTAAAACTGCCTTATAAGAACACAACTGGTACATATTAAAACACTAGTGGGACTGTAACATGAACTTCTGGGACTCATATTTAGGTAACACTTAAATGTCTAAGGCCAACAAAAAGAAATTTATGACAATGTATGGTTTTCAAAACTGAAATTTCTTATTATACCTATGATGTCTTTAAGTTTGTCCCAGACAACACAAATTAACACAATATATGAAGGGAAGCCTGATTATTTTACCACTGCCATACATGGAGAACATGTTCAGAATGTAGTTTAGCTGGACATGCACATAATTTACCTTACAAGCTATTGTCAGCTTTACAACAGATCCATTTTCAAGTAGTTGGCATCTAAGACACTCCTAAACTCTCTTCGAAATTCAGAGTAGGTACTGTAAGTGCAGGGTATCTTCAACAGTGGACCACATGTATGTGCCACTGGACACCTTTGTAAACCTCTGACATCTGTAAACTCAACATCAGTGTGTGAAACACAGTTAACATCAGCCCCAGTGGTAAAGCGCAGAAATGTATGCAGTTTATCTTTGTCAAGTGATCGAATGAACAGCTTTAAAAACTGCATTGTTTTGCTGTGAGAAGGTTGTTTCTCATTGGGTTTAAGCAATGCAATAATGCCTTTTGCTGTTTGCTAAAACTGCAGACACAGTTGGAAGCAGACTTTTTAAAGTACACTGAGCACTAGCAGCCATCATTTTAAGAGCATACATTGGCTCCTGTATTAGTTGTTTGTGCGCAGTCTGTACGATGGTGTCCTTTATGGCATCTCCATCAGGTACAGCGTGCCCACCCATTCTGGAACCACCACATTCATCAACAAAGATAACCGACAGTCTGGTCTCCACAAAACTGGCATCTTTGAACTGTTCAATCATATCATGAATGATGTTGACACGATGCAGTCTCAGCACCTTCGGAGCAGAATCTTGATGTGTTACCACATGTGCTACGTCTCTTGACTGCAATGGTATCTCTTCTTGATGTGTTACCACTTGTGCTACCTCTCTTGACTGGGATGGTATCTCTTCTTGATGTGTTACCACTTGTGCTACCTCTCTTGACTGGGATGGTATCTCTTCTTGAGGTGCATCTATGGAAAGAGTATCGTCAGAGGTGTAGTCAGGATCCTCCACTGGACCAAACTGTATTTCATCATCAGATGACAAACAGGTCTCGCCTGTTATGTAGCAGTCATCATTTTGTTCTGATGGTGTGTCTGAAGTTTCAAGATCCTCCGAAGAAGCTTCAGATTCTTCAAGATCAAGTGATACCAAGTAGAATCTCAGTATTCCCAGTTTAACCGATTCATACAGCGCTCCTAACGGTGATATCATGGGGCATTTCACACTCTTGAAAATCATATATTTTGAAAGAGAAACTGACTTGAGGACCTTTCTTTGACTGACCCAGAGGGAAAAAAAGCTCCTTTCCCAGCTTGATGAGATCATCATAACCAGCAGTTTTTGGAACGGACAGCTTTCTTGTCCCACCACCACATTTTGTTCGAACTTGTTTCCCATTGTGTATCCATCCAAGTTCAATCCGTCTTGTGTCTTTGTAAGCATTTTTGTTTCCAATCATTGACTTTCTTGTGCTCCCACATTCCTCCTTTTCACCGGCATCCTCTGAGAATTTTGAGGCATGTCCAAGTTTCATTTTCTTCCTTAGTTTTTCTAGAAGACTTCGTTTTCTAGATTGCTTAACGTGGTTGCCGTTGTCATAGTAATGCCTTAATGCAACCCTATCACCAAGGGCTGGCAGGAATCTCTCCAATGTGTTGTCATCCATTGTTATTACTGTTGAGTGGTCAATCTATGAATGAACATATATATGTACACATTTAGGGATACATAAAGGCTGCAGTTTCACCCATCATGAGCAAAATTACTGACACTTAAAAAACGTACAACCTTCTGATAATGTTCTATTAGTTACATTTTATTTGATTCCTCTTGTAATTAGGGATGTAACGATGCACCCGGAACCGTTTGAAAATCGATTGAAATATGTGACGATTCAAGTCGGTTGAGATGCAAAATGAATTGCGATACATTTGGGGGCAAGGTTTATATGAATGTATAGCTGAGGGGAACTGACTATGTTCAGAAAAGTTTAGATGGTATTTTCTTTTTATCTTACTTTTTTTAAAAGTAGTGTTTATAAGGGAGCAGCGCTGCTTTGTTTATAGCGGCAACCAAGCGTTGTATTGCCAGTGTTCTATAAGCACCACATTCTGTCATAAAGTGAATTTGCGCTCTCATGCAGCCCATCGGCTGTTATGAAGTTTTATGTAGCATAATTTCACAAAGCTTAAGTGAGAACATACTGTTTTTGCTTCAAATGTTAAAAATTATACAATCTAATTTAAATCAAAAACTCGTCATGCTGCATGTGTGCAGCATCTTTGTTGAGAAATGCAGTGGTTGCCTCTAATTTTAAATGGCTAAGGTTACAGATAGTTCAGTCTGTAATTGAGCAAATAAACATCTTGTTCATGTACTCATATGATAAGATTTCTTTTATTTGTATTATTCATTTCTATAGGATTTGTTTTAAAATCTCAATTTAGTTTTGTTAGAAAGAAATATGCAGCATTTTGCCTGCCCTGTTGATAAAACAGCATATGCTGGTCATGTGATGGTCCTGAGCAGGAGCTAGTTGTTTAGGACCTAGTTGCTTAGTTCATGACCAGCTAAGAACCAGCTTAAACCAGCTCAAACCAGCAGCCATGCTTCAAAACATACCTAACCAGCATATGCTGGTTTTTTCAACAGGGTAAGAAATAATAAAAAGACACTTTCTCATTTATAATTTATCTTAAATCTCATTTTGTTTAAAAAAATCGTGAGAAAATCGTATCATGAAACCAGTATCGTGAATCGTCATCGTGAGTTGAGTGAATCTTTACATTCCTACTTGTAATGTCCTGTTTTACTAAAATTAATTACCATAATTATTAAAATAATTCGTGTCAAATTGAATATATGCGGTAACTGCATTCAAAATAATGAACATGTTTAATGTGCATGTTTAAATATCCTTTTGCTCAATCATGCGATTTATCGTGTCCTCTGGCACTCCACGATTGCGAAGGAAGTTATACAGTTCATCCTCCTCCGCCATTACTGCGATGATCTTGGCCCACTTTTCTTTGCGTTTGCTCCCGCCAGCTTTGACCTTCCTGTTGTGTTACGTTAAAATGTGGCCGATGTACAAATGTCCTATGGGCACAAAACTCTTTATCTATTCTGCAGTAGGTGTACTCTTATGACGGACAGCAACAACAACAATAAAATAATAATAATAGCCACAGTAGTGGTACCTGTAGTAGTGGTAGGCTAACGCAGTGCAAGCCAAGTTGATTAAAAAAGAGTTTCTGATCGGGCCAATAAAGGTCAAGCACATGAAGTAAAATAGGCCATCGAAGAAGAATTAATAGGCGATAATATGATTGTTTAAAGTTAACAAATAAACAAAATCTAACAGATAAAAAGCTGGCTGAAAGAGCAATACTGGCAATTAGCACAAAACCTCTGAGATATTGGAGCACCAACTTGTAAAAGTGCTTACCAGTAGGTCAACATAACTACAATGCGTTCTTTCGTCTTATTCTGCCCTCTAGTGGCTTATATTGAAATTAATACAAACTTTTAAACTATTATGTCGAAATAACGACTTATTATGTCGAAATAACGACTTATGTCGAAATAACGAGTTAATATGTCGAAATAACGAGTTAATATATCGAAATAACGAGTTAATACTGTATGTCGAAATAACGAGTTAATATGTTGAAATGAGTTAATATGTCGAAATAACGACTTATGTCGAAATAACGAGTTAATATGTCGAAATAACGAGTTAATATGTCGAAATAACGACTTATGTCGAAATAACGAGTTAATATGTCGAAATAACGAGTTAATATCTCGAAATAATGACTTATGTCGAAATAACGACTTGTGTCGAAATAACGAGATAAGTTTTCTTTTTTCTTTTTTACACCACCATAAGTTTTTTTTATGTAAAGTTTCTGTGTGTATACAGTATGATGATGCTAGTTTTCTCAAATGAAATGGTAAAATTCTCACGAAGTGACTCACAGCAGCTCTGGAGATTAGTGCTGGGCAGTATGACCAAAAATTTATATCACGGTATTTTCAAAATTATACCAGTTTCACGGTACATGACGGTATTTTTTTTTCATGCATGACCGGGTGTTAACCATATTGAAAATCATATATTTTGAAAGAGAAACTGACTTGAGGACCTTTCTTTGACTGACCCAGAGGGAAAAAAAGCTCCTTTCCCAGCTTGATGAGATCATCATAACCAGCAGTTTTTGGAACGGACAGCTTTCTTGTCCCACCACCACATTTTGTTCGAACTTGTTTCCCATTGTGTATCCATCCAAGTTCAATCCGTCTTGTGTCTTTGTAAGCATTTTTGTTTCCAATCATTGACTTTCTTGTGCTCCCACATTCCTCCTTTTCACCGGCATCCTCTGAGAATTTTGAGGCATGTCCAAGTTTCATTTTCTTCCTTAGTTTTTCTAGAAGACTTCGTTTTCTAGATTGCTTAACGTGGTTGCCGTTGTCATAGTAATGCCTTAATGCAACCCTATCACCAAGGGCTGGCAGGAATCTCTCCAATGTGTTGTCATCCATTGTTATTACTGTTGAGTGGTCAATCTATGAATGAACATATATATGTACACATTTAGGGATACATAAAGGCTGCAGTTTCACCCATCATGAGCAAAATTACTGACACTTAAAAAACGTACAACCTTCTGATAATGTTCTATTAGTTACATTTTATTTGATTCCTCTTGTAATTAGGGATGTAACGATGCACCCGGAACCGTTTGAAAATCGATTGAAATATGTGACGATTCAAGTCGGTTGAGATGCAAAATGAATTGCGATACATTTGGGGGCAAGGTTTATATGAATGTATAGCTGAGGGGAACTGACTATGTTCAGAAAAGTTTAGATGGTATTTTCTTTTTATCTTACTTTTTTTAAAAGTAGTGTTTATAAGGGAGCAGCGCTGCTTTGTTTATAGCGGCAACCAAGCGTTGTATTGCCAGTGTTCTATAAGCACCACATTCTGTCATAAAGTGAATTTGCGCTCTCATGCAGCCCATCGGCTGTTATGAAGTTTTATGTAGCATAATTTCACAAAGCTTAAGTGAGAACATACTGTTTTTGCTTCAAATGTTAAAAATTATACAATCTAATTTAAATCAAAAACTCGTCATGCTGCATGTGTGCAGCATCTTTGTTGAGAAATGCAGTGGTTGCCTCTAATTTTAAATGGCTAAGGTTACAGATAGTTCAGTCTGTAATTGAGCAAATAAACATCTTGTTCATGTACTCATATGATAAGATTTCTTTTATTTGTATTATTCATTTCTATAGGATTTGTTTTAAAATCTCAATTTAGTTTTGTTAGAAAGAAATATGCAGCATTTTGCCTGCCCTGTTGATAAAACAGCATATGCTGGTCATGTGATGGTCCTGAGCAGGAGCTAGTTGTTTAGGACCTAGTTGCTTAGTTCATGACCAGCTAAGAACCAGCTTAAACCAGCTCAAACCAGCAGCCATGCTTCAAAACATACCTAACCAGCATATGCTGGTTTTTTCAACAGGGTAAGAAATAATAAAAAGACACTTTCTCATTTATAATTTATCTTAAATCTCATTTTGTTTAAAAAAATCGTGAGAAAATCGTATCATGAAACCAGTATCGTGAATCGTCATCGTGAGTTGAGTGAATCTTTACATTCCTACTTGTAATGTCCTGTTTTACTAAAATTAATTACCATAATTATTAAAATAATTCGTGTCAAATTGAATATATGCGGTAACTGCATTCAAAATAATGAACATGTTTAATGTGCATGTTTAAATATCCTTTTGCTCAATCATGCGATTTATCGTGTCCTCTGGCACTCCACGATTGCGAAGGAAGTTATACAGTTCATCCTCCTCCGCCATTACTGCGATGATCTTGGCCCACTTTTCTCTGCGTTTGCTCCCGCCAGCTTTGACCTTCCTGTTGTGTTACGTTAAAATGTGGCCGATGTACAAATGTCCTATGGGCACAAAACTCTTTATCTATTCTGCAGTAGGTGTACTCTTATGACGGACAGCAACAACAACAATAAAATAATAATAATAGCCACAGTAGTGGTACCTGTAGTAGTGGTAGGCTAACGCAGTGCAAGCCAAGTTGATTAAAAAAGAGTTTCTGATCGGGCCAATAAAGGTCAAGCACATGAAGTAAAATAGGCCATCGAAGAAGAATTAATAGGCGATAATATGATTGTTTAAAGTTAACAAATAAACAAAATCTAACAGATAAAAAGCTGGCTGAAAGAGCAATACTGGCAATTAGCACAAAACCTCTGAGATATTGGAGCACCAACTTGTAAAAGTGCTTACCAGTAGGTCAACATAACTACAATGCGTTCTTTCGTCTTATTCTGCCCTCTAGTGGCTTATATTGAAATTAATACAAACTTTTAAACTATTATGTCGAAATAACGACTTATTATGTCGAAATAACGACTTATGTCGAAATAACGAGTTAATATGTCGAAATAACGAGTTAATATATCGAAATAACGAGTTAATACTGTATGTCGAAATAACGAGTTAATATGTTGAAATGAGTTAATATGTCGAAATAACGACTTATGTCGAAATAACGAGATAAGTTTTCTTTTTTTCTTTTTTACACCACCATAAATTTTCTTTCTTTTTTTCCCCATCATGCGCAGTTCAGGGCTTCCGTAGTAAAGTATAATGTACTTTAAATCTTTAAATATTCCATTTTCTATCAAATTTAAATAAAACAATTAAATGATAAAAATAAATATTACAACTAGATTAGTTGCTTTCAGATGAAACATTTGTTAACTCTATATCTTCTAAGATAAAAATATTTCTCGAACATAATCAAACACCGGAAATGCCTTTCTCAGTTATATGGGAAGCAATGAAAGCATACTCTTAAGAGGAGAAATAATATCTTATAGTTCCCACATTAGAAAAATACAAACAGCCAGACTTGAGGAATTAACAAACACTATACTAAAATTAGATGCTACCCTGGCCCTTACACCATCACCTGCTCTAAACAAACAAAGATTATCACTTCAAACAGAATACAACCTTTTAAGTACTAAACGCATTGAGAACTTGATGAACAAAACACGTTATAGAACATATGAATACGGTGAGAAAACTGGCAGAGTTTTAGCTCACCAACTGAGGCAAAAGACAGCAGATCGCACTATAACTCAAATAAAAGATAAATTAGGCAATAAATGTACGGAACATTTACAGATCAACCATTGTTTTTATGAGTTCTACTCAGAACTATATACTTCTGAATCTCATAAAGATGAGAATTTGAATAAAATTATTATACCTTCAATTGATAGTGAGACTGCAGCTGAACTTGAAACCCCTTTTTCAGTTGAAGAAATAAATGCCTCAATAATGTCAATGCAAAATGCAAAGTCACCTGGTCCTGATGGGTTTCCGAGCGAGTTCTATAAAAAAATGTAAGAATTAATTATCTCCACTATTATCAAACGTATTTGAGGAATCTTTTTCCTCTGGTACTCTGCCTCCTACTATGCAACAAGCAGTCATATCACTTATTTTCAAGAAAAAGAAAGATCCTCTTGACTGTGGATCTTATCGCCCTATCTCCCTCCTCAATGTGGACAGTAAAATCCTGACTAAAATGTTAGCTCGAAGGTTAGAGAATGTTCTGCCTTCTATAATATCCAACGACCAAACTGGATTTATTAAAAATCAACAATTGTTTTTTAATATACGTCGGCTCTTAAATATTCTTTACGATACCACTCCATCTAGTGTTTCGGAGGTATTACTATCACTCGATGCTGAGAAAGCATTTGACAGGGTGGAGTATGTTTTTTTATTGTACAAATAATAACTTATCTCCTTTTTTTTCTCTACAACGTGGTACAAGACAGGGTTGTCCTTTGTCTCCTCTTTTGTTTGCGTTGGTAATTGAACCGCTAGCCGTGGCTTTACGTGAGAGGAGTACCATTAAAGGAATACATAGAGGAGATATTGAACATAAAGTTTCTCTCTATGCAGACGATATGCTTGTGTACTTGTCTCATCCACTTACAAGCTTACCAGCTCTGATTGAACTGTTAAGCGACTTTGGCAAAATTTCTGGATATAAAATTAGTATGCAGAAAAGTGAGCTCATGCCCATAAATTTTACATCACATTCAATACTATCTAATTCTTTTCCATTTAAAATAAGTACTAAAAAAATTAAATACTTAGGTATCTGGGTCACTCATAAATATCATAAACTTTATAAAGCTAATTTCTGCCCACTTATAAACAATTTAAAACAGGATATTGACCGTTGGAACCTGCTCTTAGTGGGCCTCATTTACGAAACGAACGTACGACAGAAAATTGGGCGTACGGTCGTTTCAACGCAAAACTTGAAATTTATCAATATGGACGTGAGCGGTGACTACGATGAAATCTCACGTCTGGTCTCAGCTCGTGTACGCAAGTTTTTGAGTTACCCGAACTTAATATGGTGGAGAATTCTAGAATGACAGCATTTTGTTCATTTTTATTTTCCTGACCGTCAAATGAAGCTCATTAGTCGATCGTTAACCAGTAAGATTAGAATGTCTTTTTTGAATGTCTTTTTTTATTCATTAAAATATATAATAGGCTATAATATAATTAACCGATTAACAAAAGGGGGGGAAAAACACTGTGCAACAAGTATAGGCTACGCTCGTTTTTGTGACACTCTTAATGCATTTTCTTTATGTCTTTTCATTGTCTGTTTGATTACGTCTTTAATAAATTTTTCCATACATTTCTGCCATATGTACATTAACTGACAGTCACCACTGATAAGCTACTACTAAATATTGTAGAAACATAATTTTCTGTAAAGTTGCTTTTCAACGATTTGTATCGTGCGTTGTATAGCGCCTCACGCACACACAAACAACATTAGTTCTACCGTTGCCTGACATTTCAGCTATTCATCATAAAACTAAAATGCAGTCAACCAAACATAAAAGTTACACTGTTTATTTTAAAAAGGTCCGCTGTAAGATCAGCATGCAGTGCCCAAACAAACATTTTTGCGCATGTGAAGGATTTTACACGGATATTAGAACATGAGTGAAGTATAAAGCCATGTTTAGGCTACATAATAAATAATAGTTATGCAAACAAATGTTACAAATATGGCAAAAATGGAAACATTTGGATTCTTGTGGTATGAGACAGGCTCGTGAGCCCAATGCGGTTTCAGTTTTGCTTTACATTTGTATGCTGTTTATAATGAATGCCATAGCCTAATTTGATTTATTTTATAGTTGAATATATCATTTTACAACTACTTAGTTTTCATTCTTGTTCTGAATACCATTAAATTTAAAATATTTGTTGTAGAGTGAGGGGAACTAAATAGGCTGTTTATATTTACGAGTATTTTAATATACTTATAAATTACATAAATTAATGTAGCCTAATAGTTTGCAATTACAAGGCTAACGGGTGTTTTTGGAGTAAGATCAATTTCTCTTTGACGAGATTACTTCCTCTTTTTGGCCGGGTTTAATTTCTCCGTGTCGTAAACTCTAGGGGCGAGGCTTCTAAACCAGGGTGTTTTTAGGGGCGTGCTATGCAAATGACAATTGTTTTCTGCTGCCACATTTATCAACGTGCGATCATTCGTACGATGAGATTGGCGGCATACGAATGTTTCATGAATCACACGTGAACTCTGTCGTAAGTTGATTTGTGCGCACGGATCTGCGCTCGTTTCTACGTTAGATCGATAAATGAGGCCCATTATCTTTAGGAGGTAGAATTAACACCGTCAAAATGAATATGCTGCCTAGGTTTTTGTTTTTGTTCCAAAGTCTCCCTATTTTTTTAACAAAATCTTTTTTTTATGAACATAGACACCCTTATATCTGATTTTATCTGGAATAGGAAAACACCTCGGATGCGTAAAAATATACTGCAAAGACATCGTTCTTGTAGTGGACTGTCTCTTCCGAATTGTCAACAATACTATTGGGCTTCTAATATTAAATTTATGTTGTACTGGGTTAACTCTTCTGACAGTCCAGCATGGCTGTTGTTTGAAAAAGCTTCTTGTAAATCTGCATTATCTGCTTTACTTTGTACAAAGATTCCTCTTTCTGACCCAGTGTCTAGATATTCTCTAAATCCAATTGTTAGAACATCTCTTAAAATATGGAATCAGTTTAGACGAGCCTTTTCGCTTACTGATCTCTCAATGCAAGCTCCTATCATGAGAAATCATATGTTTCCTCCTTCGATTATAGATGCTGCTTTTAATTGCTGGGTAGAGAAAGGACTTGTCACACTGAAGGATCTATATAGTAATTGTAGCTTTATGTCATTTTCTCAAATAAGAGCAAAATATAATATTCCACAAACACATTTCTTTAGATATTTACAGATTCGCAGCTTTATGATATCTAACACTCTGGTTCCCTTTCATGGGAACTTCGAACTGCGTCCTCTAGGGGGCGCTATGGGGAACACCTCGTCGTGACCCGTGTCTGAAGCATACATTGAAAAAACACCAACTCGTTGGCCTCACGACGAGGTGTTCCCCATAGCGCCCCCTAGAGGACGCAGTGTCTCGTTCCCTACTCAGGGAACCATGGTTACACAAGTAACCTGAGATGATTTTCCAGTTCTACCTACAGAATCACTACTTGATACAATTCTAAAAATCAACCCACTCTCCAAAAATAATATAGGTTTGATATATTCTCTGATTTCTTCACAAAATTTAACATCCTTAACAAAATCAAAGCAACAATGGGAAAGTGAACTTGATTTGCTTTTCCCAGAGGAAACATGGCAGGATATTATAAATAAGATTCATTCAACTTCAATTTGTCTACGACATACAATTATTCAGTTTAAAGTGGTTCACCGCCTACACTGGACAAAAGCAAAACTAGCAAAATTTTCACCAAATATAAATTCTTTGTGTGACAGGTGTAGAGTTGAGATAGCTAATTATACGCACATGTTTTGGTCATGTTCTAAGCTTGTTAATTTTTGGTAATTAATATTTAATTTTCTTTCAGAAGTCCTGTATTTATCTATTGATCCTTCTCCTATTCTTGCAATATTTGGTTTAACTACAGAACTTTGTTTAGATAATAATACAAAAAACATGATTTCTTTTTCAACTTTAATAGCCAGACGTCTTATATTGCGTAAGTGGAAGGACAAATCTCCACCTACTTTTAGTCAATGGATTAGGGATCTTATGTACCACCTTGCATTAGAGAACATTCGATACTCCTTTAAAGGCTGCAGTCAAACTTTTTTCTCTATTTGGCAGCCAGTGCTGACATACATAGAGCAGATGGATCCAAATGTAATATTTTCTGCTTAATTTTGATGTCATTTATTCTCTTGTCATTCTTTTTTTTTTTTTTTTTTTTTTTTTTTTTTTATATTATGTAAAATATTAATAAAAAAACTTTGAACAAAAAAAAAACAGACAGGTGCAGTGTACAAGAGAAATGTACGGAATTCAGTAGCTATCCAGCGGTCTGACTCAAGTAGAGATCTCGGTTTTCTGTTAATTTCTAATGGAGTGTGAAGATGTAGCTCTATCAGTTGTGAAGAAACATTTCGGACAAACGTTGGACCTAAACGAGTCTTCAGTGGCCCTTTCTGCCACAGAGATATCAGTTTGCGTGTAACTCCCAGACACACAAGGTGCATGTAGTCAAGAGGAAATGATGTCACCAAACCAATGGACAGTGATTCTAAAGGTGTTTTCCCAATGTAGTGTGAGTCCTCAGTAAAATAATCAAAATTGTCATGATTGGTCCTCAGATGGGCTGTTGTTTCTGGGAAGGTCATCCGGTTATTCTTGTAAACTCCCTTTTGAGTACATTTGTCACATCCGTAGTAACCATTGTGACCTTTAGAATGTCTGATGAAGGCCCTTGCTGGTGCGTCGCAAACGATGTCAGATATCTGGACTTTAATATGTCTGTCTTCACAAAAGACACCTTCTTTTTCGAGATGCTGCATTTCCTCAATAAAGTCTTGTAAGAAATCAAGACTGGTTGGTTTCCTCTCCCCAAAAAATATCCCAATGACAAATGGCAAATTGTTTGTCTGGACCCCATCTTTGTGGTTTTCTACTAGGCCTAAAATAGGCCAGAATTGAGAGTTTGAGCTCTTGTATAGAGGAAGGCCATCTATATTGACTTGCAGGGACACTGACTCAGACCACATTGGATGAACTAATGTTGTGAAGTGAGACAACAGACCATGTTCAATGCCAGCATGAAAATAAGTTCGCATCACTATAAAATGTAACATCACTACAGCTGTTGTTGACCATAGCAAGAGCTGATGTGACAGTAGCTCTGTAGCTACACTGATAAGCAATGCTTAGATGGTTAGATTTATCTTTATTAATCCACGTAGGAAAAATTTAGCTTGACACAACAAATAGAGAGGCATTAGGAAATAAAAAAAAAAAATCGAAATATGAGGTATTTATCCAAATGTGTATAAGCCCTGTGAAGCATGTAAATAATAACATCTTCCAGACTGATATCAACCTGATACACAAACTGCTAGAGATCTCGATAGTTGCATACCAGGGGCCTAAGATGTTGCAGGACCTGCCTCTCAAAGATCTTCATTACATGTGATGTTTCAGCCACAGGCCTGAAGCTGTTGAGTGCCCACCGAGGCATCTTTTCTTGGGCATGGGGACAATACAGAATGTATTCCAGATTTTAGATGCCACTTTCAGTTTCAAAGGGAAAAAAAGGATGTTGAAACAATCCTGCCAACTGGTCCGTACACATTTAAGCATCAGCAAGTTGATGTTGTCATCTGGCCTTATTAATTTGAATCTTAGTGAGCTGCCATCTCTGCTGATCAATCATTTTGTCGAGGGTCATTAAGGGTTTGGTGGAAGTAGAGATATGGGAAGAGAGTGATAGTGTTGATAATACAATCTTCCTGGGTGTGGGAGGTGTTGTAATATAATTCTTTAACAGATGAACTGTTAGCTAGTTATTAGTTGGTGAGGGAGACCTACAGGGGAGAGGATAACCATCACAGGGTTGACCTGTGTTGCAGGTCAGATCTGTTGAAAAACTGGTTTAATTTGTCCCTTTGTCCCCTCTGCTATTCCTTATGGCACTCCTTAGCTCTCCTAAGCTGTTTTCTCCACTCCTTCTGTGCACCCTTCTTAACATCCATGCTGCCACCCTGTTGATCCAAGGCGTGTTGCTATTGAACACAGTAAACCTTCAACACTCTCTTCACAGAACCTGATGTAACTGGTTATACACTGAGTGAAACCCTCAGTGTCATCCCTGTAATCTTCCTGAAAAAACTGCCATTCAGTTATCCTGTAGCACTCCATCATCTCTGGATTAGAACATTGTTGAGAGAAAGGGGGTGGGTTTTGACTCAGACTGTGAAGTAGTCTTTAAATATCGTAGATAACTCGTATCGTAGTTCCTAGACATGCCTTGGCAACCATTTACAGCACCTTAGCATCCATATAGTAAACTGAAAGACATATCTTGGCACCAGTACATTGTAGAGAGATGTGGGTGGGCTCTTTTCACTCAAACTGTCAGCAACCTTGAAGTATCACCATGGTAACTGTGTAGCCACACCCTAGCTACCATTTACAGCAACGTGAACAAGCTCTACCTTTGCAACAGAACATCGTACATGTACTTGGTGGGTTTGGATTTGAATTGGAAAATGAAGGTAAAAAAAACAGCCTATATTTGGATAGCTATCCCATTACTAAAAACACATGAAGTGACCAAATGTAAATATTCCCGATAAGTCCAGGATGATTGTGAGCACAACATAAATAATAATAGTAATACTAAAATGCATCACTGGGAACACCTTTAAGTGACACTAAAAATATTACTTACCTTGAAAAAGGATGGCAAGAAAAAACAAAACAAAGTGGAGAAGTCAGTGGAGGATGATCCAAAATCTAAAAAGAATATATTACTAACAGTTAAGCACAACACCACAGTACAGTCCTTAGCAAATGTTGAATTATTCATGCAGATTAAGCTAACATGAATATCTAAAATAAAATTTAAAATGAAATCCCCTGATATGATTGTAAAGCGATTTGGGTCTACAATAGTAGTGCTATATAAATGCCTCATGTAAACATTCATGCAACACTAAGAATGTACCTTAAAACATCTTACAGATAAGGATGCCAATGATCTGTTTGCAGACAATGAAAAGAGAGAAAATGAGACATGACTGACTATTGTAATATCCAGAGACGGGTTAACGGGCCTACTGGGCACGTGCCTAGGGCACTAGACCAGAGGGGGTGTAGCCGAAACACCTCTTATCCCGTTGTACGAATAAAAAAGTATTCATTGTTCATCAATAATTATTGATTGATCAGTATTAACATGGCAAATCAGAGATGCAGAATGCAAGTTTTTTTTTTTTAAAGAACTATCTCTTAAATATCTTAAGACATGGCTGCATGAAGACTGAAACTCACTGCATCACGTAGCTTTAACTGATCTAAACCCAAATACTGAGTGTCTGACAGTCGGTCAAAAATATACTTACATAGCTAAAGACGTTCAGCGGTTGAATGGCTCTTAGAAGAACCTTTGGAGTTTTTTTTAGCTGCTGTTGAAACAAAAGCAAAAGAGAGAAAAAGACAAAACATGACTGAATATGAGTCAGATACTGCATATTTCTGTACAAATTAAAATACTTTTTTTTTTCCCCTTCTTAATCTTTTTTTTATTTTCTTATATAATTTCTTATTGGTAATTTTGTCAATACTGTATGTATGTATAACACTGTGTTATGAACATGGCAAATCAGAGATGAAGGATGACTCTTAGATTGGTCACTTACAGCAATCAGATGACAATCAATACTTAAAAAAATGATGAGAATAATTATTTTCATGGTTTAAAGGCTCTGATTACAGTGCTATCTCAAAATGCACAATGACAAGAAGAATGCAGAATACACTGCATCTGATGATTGGGCCAGTGGGTCAAATTTTTATTTGCTCTGCCAGCCAGCCAGGTTTTGTCTTACTTATTATATTTATAATATCTACGGTTAGTTGTCAATGGTAAAACTGAATTGGTGAATTTATTTACTATTTAATGTCAAGGGTGGAGTTTTTCAAACTTATAGATAAATACAAACTTAATAGTTAATGGGAAGCTTCCTTATGTGATCAGTACTCCACTAGACACAGTCCCTACTTCCTCCTCTTCCATCGACATCCACGTCTGCCAGAGGTCATGAATGCCTGTCCCATGGGAGATGATTTTGAAGTTGCTGACCCAGAAGATGACATCGACACCAGAGTCAATAAGATGAAACTTCTCAATGAAACGTTATGTATTTGAATAATAAAGGAAAAATCAGAATTAGACCTAGGCATAGGCTGATCCTATGATTTTTTATTTTTTTTTGCTGTGATTCTGCTTTATCTCTCTTTAGTTATAAAAGCAATTGAATCTTCACGTGAAGCCACTCTCCCTCACTCTGTTACATTGTAATGATTAACCCTTGTTCCTTATTGTTCTATTTTGGCCTGACTGAAACTCCATTGATCAAGAGACCAGAGGATTCTGGATTTTTCAATGAGTTTTAATTTTGGGTACTGTTTGTTTTTGTAGGTTCTTCACAACATAGAGAGAGCACAGAGCATGCAACAGAAGTCATTCCAAAATCGCAAGTGCAAGTTTGTGCGAGTATGTTCAGTTCAGGCCGGTGATGGTGTTCTGCTCTCACGGGACCCCAAGAAACGACGGACAGGAGACACATTTACAAGTCAGCACCAAGGACCATATACTGTGGCCAGCATCTCTTCCAAAGGGGTGGCCACTATCGTCAAAGGGTCAGCTTGTCAGAGGGTCAATGTGTCAATGTGACATACTACAGATTGAAAAGTAAGAGTGTTTGATAAACTCTGTATAAAACAGTTTGAAATTAAATGCTAGATTGAGAAATACTGGATATTTGTTTGTAATTCCTGTTGTTACTAATGGACTATATGTACAGTTACTTCCTGGTTTTAGATAAGCCAGCTCAGTCATTTCCAGTGAACTGTCAAACTCAGCTGTGCTTTAAGGGGAGTGCCCTTTGCTCGGTTTCTCTACATAATCCATTAACAATCTGAAGAACATTTTTGTTTGTATGAGAGGACCAAACGCTCACGTATACGGTTTCAGGAACGACAAAAGCGAGAGTAAATAATTACACAAGGTAGTCGGCTAGATTGTTGCGCGAGTCATTACTATGATTGACAGTGGCTGTAACTGTAGCGATGGATGGAACAAAACATCTGCGAAGCCGATGTCAAAACAGCATTAAGTGATTCAGAGTAAATTCAGAGTAACAAAACTTCAGCTTGCAACAAGTCTGTGTTGGCTGAATATATTGAGCAGCTTCTACAGTTAAAGATAAAACTTTAAAAATGTAGTTTTGTAGTATTTAATTGTTATACCATTAATAATGAACTGAGTTAATTTGTCCTTAACTAGTTACGTATTTAAATAAAGTATCCTTCTAGGTTATTGGTGTCTTATTTATTTTTTAAATAACATGAGACTTTGTGACTTCCTGCACTTGCTATACTTCAGTACAGTAAAAGTACTAAAAATTATATTAATAAATTCAAAAACAAGAAGTGAACAAAACTAGGGAGTTGAAATGGCAACTGAGCTAATGGGTGATCCTCTGCTGCCATCTACTGGTTATAATGCTAATTTCATGTCATTTTGGGCACTTTTGTTCCATGTCATCATCATGATTAAAAAGTGAATCTTTCAAGTGAATTTCTCTGCACAGCTGAAGAGTTGAGAAATAATAAAGGCTTTAAAATATTATAAGCGTTTAAAACATGTATTCATGTCTATGAAGGTAAGTTATCAAGTATCAAGAATACCATTACAATGTTGTTTATGAGATAACATCACTAGCAAGCCAACGTTAGTCTAAACAGTTATGATAGTGTCACACCCACCCACACACACACAGAGAGCAAGAATGAGTCAGTGAGCCCATAAACCGTGACAGATAGTGTGTACTTGTTAGCATTTAAATGTACAATTACGTGTCTAGGTACTCTTCTGGGATTACCACGATCAGCATATAAAATTATGTTGTTAAGTGTTATTAAATAACATGAAGCTGTAAGATAATGCTGCTGTCATTATTTATTATACGTTATTTGTTTTTTTTATTATATAAATAATTACGTATTTGTATATCATCAGATGGACCAACTGAGAGGATGTTTCTCCAGGACCACTGCTACTCAACATTCAAATGGCAGGTAGAGCATCCATATGCTTGTTCAGGTGCAAGGTGGGAGAAGGTCTTGGACCCTATTCAAGATGAACTGGTGAGTATTGTTTATTTAGTGACACTTGCATATTTAAATGATAACCATTACTTAATCTGTTAAAACATTCTTTATTTTTAGTTAAAGTATGTGTTGGACAAAAATCGGCCATCAGAAGAACTGATCATAAAGCAAGGCCAAATGTGCCTCACACGAGAAGACTTCTGGAGCCTGGGTTTAAGCCAGTGCATGGAATCTAATGTGCGTATGTTTAGTGTCTTAATTTACTGCACAAAAAAACAAATTCCTAGATAATGCATAATGTTACACATAGCAGCTTTCACAAGGATGTAATCGTTCTGCAATACATTTCAGATCGGAAATGCCTGCCTCAAGATTGTGGAAGAAGCTACACGAAGACATGTACTTTATACTACCTTCTTTTAGAAGTATTCATTTGGATGTATGCATGTTTAATAACTTATGTTCTTTCCATAAGGGAAAAAATTTTCACATTGTGGACCTCTATGCTGTTCCCACCCGGAAAGACAAAAATGTGATCTGATCACTATCTGCTCTGTGTTAAGTTTCTGTTAATCTTTCTAGTTGTAATATTTCCAAATTCAACAGGTAGGGTTAGTGAGTTCGATTTTCGTGGATATTAACACAATACCCATTGATTGCAGGTTTTGTTTGTAGCTAAGAGGGAGATACTTTTTCTTGATTCTCTTCGCCCTGATGGTTTTGGAGATGAGACCTACAGAACCATATTTAGGTTGAGACTAAAGATAATTAATTTACTGGCCTTGTTCCAGGCGTGTTATTTGGTTCCAATTTCCAAAAGGAGCCTTGTTCTCAGGCTTCAAGTTCGTATAAGAGCCTTGTTCTTAGGCTTCAAGTTCATCAGAGTCTCGTTCTCAGGCTACAGAACTCATCATGTAATTACACATTATGTATTTTGTCTTTTCTTTGGAATGCCAGACACATTGCAACCTTTATTGTCCCAGGATCCTGGACTGAAAAAACAGGAAGAGACCTTGAGGTATGTTTAAAATTATGGAATTGTGTAATTTAAACTCTTTCCATCTTGTGAAGAAAAAAAAAAAGACAAAATAGCATTTTATGGTACTGCCTCTAGAGGGGCCTATAGGATCCTATGGAGATTCTTAATTGAGCAAAACAAGTGAAACATAAACTTAGTCCAATCTGAAGCTCGAATTTGCTTTTTTTTATGCAGTCAGATACATTTAAACAAAAAAAAAATATTTTGCAGAAAAAAAGTTTTTAACTTTTCAAACTGAATTTTAATCAACATATGTATATTCATACAGTTTCATAAATATGTAATATAAAATATATATTTAAAATTATAAATATGCTATAAACTCATTGGAAAAACAGTCATAAGGGTCAATTTTTGAAATTGAGATTTATACATAATTTGCGCGTGCAAAAAAATAAAAAATAAATAAATAAATTTTAAAAAATCACCTTTAAAGTTGTCCAAATGAAGTTCTTAGGAATGCATATTACTAATCAAAAATTAAGTTTTGATATATTTACGGTAGGAAATCTTCATGGAACATGATCTCTGCTTAATATCCTCATGATTTTTGGTATAAAAGAAAAATTTATCATTTTACAAAATATCTTCATGGAACACGATCTTTACTACTTATCCTAATGATTTTTGGCATAAAAGAAAAATCGATCAGTTTGACCCATACAATGTATTGTTGGCTATTGCTACAAATATACCTGTGCTACTTAGGACTGCTTTTGTGCTCCAGGGTCACATATATGTATTTAAAAAAAAAATCTAATGTACAACCACAGAAACTGCATATCCACATTTTTTCCCAATTCAAGTCTGACAAAAGTCATAAAGTCTCATACCATAATGATCAATGCTTGGTTTTAAAAAATAAACTAAAATCATTTTCGGGTCGAAATGATCCTAAAAGGATTAGGATATGTATGTAGACATGTTTAAACAAGCCAGCAGTTGTTTTTAAATCTAACTGTGGATGCACATTTCCTTTTCCAGTGTTTTCCTCAACAGTGTACAGGGAATTCCTGTGGCATCTACATGCTGATGGTAAGAATGTTTCATTTGTCAAAGCTGTTAAATAATAAAATCAAAGTCTTACAGTGTTATTTGTATTTCACAGTATGCTCTCAGCACCTGTACATCATGCCCACTAACATTCACAGAGGTAAGCTATATTTCTACAAAAATACACCAAACTACTTTTATGTGGCTTTTTTTGTTTGTTTTTATTTTTGTTTTGCGTTTTGCACTGAGGAGGTGCCATTGATTCGTCAGTGGTGGTGCATTCAGTTGATGGAGAGGTTTTGCCTTTTGCCTTGTGACAGACTCTACAGATACAATTTCAGTATCTCGGCTGTATTAAGTCACTGTTGGCAAAGTGATACTAGAAAAGTCTTATACAAATAGAGTGCATATACATTTACATATTTTACAAAGGCATGGACAGAGATTTGCACACTGGACAGAAGAAGCATCCCAACTCCTTCAGGGAACCCTTGAGCCTGTCTTTAGGGTGTCAAAATCCACCACCACCAAACAGTCACCCAGCAGAAGAGTTGGGGTTGAAGAGGACACTGATAAGGTAAATTATTTTAGTGGTCATATATCACGGAGTTGCATGCAAGTTGGATAAATAGTTTAATTTGTTTGTGCCATTATATATTTGTATATTCAGGTGCAACAGCCTAGCATTGTGAGAGACCTTCATACAGCTTGGTACTGGGTAAACAATCACAGAGACTTATTCCATGGAGAGGTGACAGAGCCTGCTTTTCTGCAGATGAACAGTGAAAGTCAACAAAATGCACTCAGGAAGGCCCTGGGGAGTGAATTCCCTGAAGCAAAGGATGACTTTTTGTTCATATTTCCGTCTCAAGATGACATGGAAACATTTTTGTCATACTGTGTTGATAAACAAGGCCTGAAGGTCAATGCCATGTTCCTCAATCAGCAGTTGTAGTAGATGAGGGAGGGAGGGAATGAATGAATGAATTCATTCATGAATAAATAATTTGAAAAAAAATATTTTTGTGTTTCTTAGATGCAGACATTTGTTAAAGTATGCTGAAGTAAAACATATCTTTAGAAAATTAATAATTAAATGTAAAACACACACTTATATACTCATCTGTATTACCCAAATAGAGTCTAGCAAATGTAAACTATTTTTTTTTCTTTTATTTAATTTTACTGAATTTATTTAATTTGTGCACATTTAATCGATGTAATTTATATTAAAAAAAGGTGTATTTATATCAAGAGAATCACTAGTAAAGGACTACTTCCGGTACGGATCGGGTAGTGTCAACACATGAAAACATTACATTATTATTAGTATTATAACAACAGTATTATTATAACTACCCAAAATTGCCGTAAATTGTTTCGTCATACAGACAGGAAGTAGACGCATTTCCGCGCATGCGCAGTACAAATCGTGTTTCCGGTACGGATCTGTACAGTTTTACCAGCATTTGATGCTAATTTTGTGCCATGCAGGTAAAAGAACCTTGGGAGGTGCTTGGTTTGGATTTGATTGGACCACTGCCAGAAACTGCACACAACAACAAGTATGTCCTTACCATGACTGACCTGTACACCAAGTGGGTGATTGCGGAACCTATGCAATCTAAGACGGCAGCTGAGGTGTCTGCAATAATAAAAAATCTATCAATTTGACCCATACAATGTATTGTTGGCTATTGCTACAAATATACCTGCGCTACTTATGACTGCTTTTGTGCTGCAGGGTCACATATATGTATTTAAAAAAAAAAATCTAATGTAGTTAAAAAAAAGTTTTTCGGAAACTTCATTCATTCCTATCCAGTCAAATTGACCCGTGAGGGAAGGATTTGTAACTTCTTGTTTTTTTTTTTAAATTACAACCACAGAAACTGCGTATCCACATTTTTTTGTGAACTTGTTCCCAATTCAAGTCCGACAAAAGTCATAAAGTCTCATACCATAATGATCAATGCTTGGTTTTAAAAAATAAACTAAAATCATTTCCGGGGTCGAAATGATCCTAAAAGGATTAGGATATATATGTATACATGTTTAAACAAGCCAGCATTTGTTTTTAAAAGTAACTGTGGATGCACATTTCCTTTTCCAGGGTTTTCCTCAACAGTGTACAGGGAATTCCTGTGGCATCTATCTACATGCTGATGGTAAGAATGTTTCATTTGTCAAAGCTGTTAAATAATAAAATCAAAGTCTTACAGTGTTATTTGTATTTCACAGTATGCTCTCAGCACCTGTACATCATGCCCACTAACATTCACAGAGGTAAGCTATATTTCCACAAAAATATACCAAACTACTTTTATGTGGCTTTTTATGTTTGTTTTTGTTTTTGTTTTGCACTCTTTTAGGAGGAGGTGCCATTGATTCGTCAGTGGTGGTGCATTCAGTTGATGGAGAGGTTTTGCCTTGAAGGGTATGACAGACTCTACAGATACAATTTCAGTATCTCGGCTGTATTAAGTCACTGTTGGCAAAGTGATACTAGAAAAGTCTTATACAAATAGAGTGCATATACATTTACATATTTTACAAAGGCATGGACAGAGATTTGCACACTGGACAGAAGAAGCATCCCAACTCCTTCAGGGAACCCTTGAGCCTGTCTTTAGGGTGTCAAAATCCACCAGCACTAAACAGTCACCCAGCAGAAGAGTTGTGGCTGAAGAGGACACTGATAAGGTAAATGATTTTAGTGGTCATATATCACGGAGTTGCATGCAAGTTGGATAAATAGTTAAATTTGTTTGTGCCATTATATATTTGTATATTCAGGTGCAACAGCCTACCATTGTGAGAGACCTTCATACAGCTTGGTACTGGGTACACAATCACAGAGACTTATTCCGTGGAGCGGTGACAGAGCCTGCTTTTCTGCAGATGAACAGTGAAAGTCAACAAAATGCACTCAGGAAGGCCCTGGGGAGTGAATTCCCTGAAGCAAAGGATGACTTTTTGTTCATATTTCCGTCTCAAGATGACATGGAAACATTTTTGTCATACTGTGTTGATAAACAAGGCCTGAAGGTCAATGTCATGTTCCTCAATCAGCAATTGTAGTAGACGAGGGAGGGAGGGAGGGAATGAATGAATTAATTCATTTATGAATAAATAATTTGAAAAAAAATATTTTTGTGTTTCTTAGATGCAGACATTTGTTAAAGTATGCTGAAATAAGTAAAACATATCTTTAGAAAATTAATAATTAAATGTAAAACACACTTATATACACATCTGTATTACCCAAATAGAGTCTAGCAAATGTAAACTATTTTTTTTCTTCTTTTATTTAATTTTACTGAATTGATTTAATTTGTGCAAATTTAATTGATACATTTTATTTAAAAAAAAAGTGTATTTATATCAAGAGAATCACTAGTAAAGGACTATTTCCGGTACGGATCGGGTAGTGTCAACACATGAAAACATTACATCATTATTAGTATTATAACAACAGTATTATTATAACTACCCAAAATTGCCGTAAATTGTTTCGTCATACAGACAGGAAGTAGACGCATTTCCGCGCATGCGCAGTACAAATCGTGTTTCCGGTACGGATCGAGTAGTGACATCCCCCCTTATTATTTTCCCTCTTCTCACTCCAGTCCAGCGGGTGGCGCTAAAACACAGACGCTTGTTTGCCAAACACCATTAAACCTCAGAGGAAGAAGTTCAGTTTCACTCCGCTCTCTGTTGTTTTGTTGTGATGCTGGTTTAATACAAACTGTTAGAAATGATTATAACTACCCGAAATTGCCGTAAATTGTTTAGTCATACAGACAGGAAGTAGACGCATTTCCGTGCATGCGCAGTACAAGTCGTGTTTCCGGTACGGATCGAGTAGTGACAGCTGTCACAGCACCACTTGTTCTTAATGCCGAGTTCACACTGCACGATTTTAGCCCGATTTTTCACTCGCTGACAGGTTTTGCGAAATCGTCAACAAATGCCCGAAATCGGAGGCAAATCGGTGCTCGTTCACGCGCGTGACAATCACGCAGTGTGAATTATCAAAGACGTGAACTGAGGGAATCACCGACACGTCGCCGACGCCCGCAAAATATTTGGCATGCTAAATATCTGGAGATGTCGGCGATTCACAATCACGCAGTGTGCAATGATTTCTGACTGAAAACTACATCGGCGATGACCTACAGCCAATGAGCGTGTGTTTTGTTGTGAAACGTAGCTTGCGGACCAGACAGAGCTGTCTGCGATTCTTCCCTTACAAAAAAAATACCTATACCAGGAATACCAGGAAAACCTACACACCACAAACCTGCACATTCCTACAGGATCCCACAGGATTTTCGTGACCATTTTCCTGTAGGACTCCTTCAGGAATCCTACAGGAAACATGCAGGACTCCTGCAGGAATCCTACAGAATCTTACAGGAAACATGCAGGAATCCTACAGGAAACATGCAGGACTCCTGCAGGAATCTTACAGGAAACATGCAGGAACCCTACAGGAAACATGCAGGACTACTGCAGGAAACATGCAGGAATCCTACAGAATCCTACAGGAAACATGCAAGACTCCTTCAGGAATCCTACAGGAACCATGCAGGACTCCTCCAGGAATCCTACAGAATCTTACAGGAAACATGCAGGAATCCTACAGGAAACATGCAGGAATCCTACAGGAAACATGCAAGACTTCTTCAGGAATCCTACAGGAACCATGCAGGACTCCTGCAGGAATCCGACAGGAAACATGCAGGAATCCTACAGAATTCTATAGGAAATATGCAGGAATCCTACAGAAAACCTAAAGCAGTAGTGTTCAGTTCATATAGGACTTCTGCAGGAATCCTAATGAACTATTATTTATACTCATCCTGTTGGGCTGCTGAAGGGATATTCACGGCCTCCTGTATGACAAAACTCTTTTTAAAAGCAATGTTATGTGTCTCAAATTTAAATACCAACAAAAAATACAAAAACCACTTCCGATCATGTTAATTATTAATTATTTATTAGTCAAAAGAGCTTAAGGTTAAATGAGACAAGTGTGAAGAAACTGAACACTCTGAACAGAACGTGGCCCATCATTCTGCAGAAACCAATAACTCTGGAAAAAAAGAGAGAGACATTTTTGCCTTAACTTAGCTAATAAAATATGTATAAATATAATTACATGCATATGTTACAGTGAATTTGCCTTCACCTCTTATGTGCTTCACCACTCAGTGTTGCAGCATAACAGTGTCCTTCTTATGTTGCCTGAGAAATATGAGTATACACTATAAACGCTGAAATATAAGGTACTGTAATTATAAGAACTTTAAATGATCATCTTGCAGATTAGTTAATATGTGAAACAAAATGTGTAATGAATAACACTTAAAATATAAAAAATAAATTAGAATGTAAAACCTGCTAAGGAGTTTATGTTCATCATTAATTTTTTTCTCGTAAAGCAGCCCGAAGAAATTTTCGTGGAGTTGCTGGAAATGTCTTCTGAACAGTGTCTGAAAGAGAAATGTAAATAAACTTTAGTGTCAGATACTTGTTATGAGAGCATATAACCTTCAACACCTTTATACCTATAATAAGTTCCACTTTTGTGGGGTCCAAAGGGGGCTTGGCTTGCGATTCTTTGTTGGCATTTACAGTTTTTCCAGAAAGGCTGTGGGTAGCTAACATGCTCCTTCCGAAAACAGCCACGGCTAAATCCTTAATCATGGCTGACCATGAAGTGCCCCCTCTACCACATGCTTGGAATGTATCCTTTGCAATGTTTAGTTTTTTGTGGATTTCAACCTGTGCAATACACATTAAATAATAAATTGAATTGGCCATATTTTTTTAATCTGCGTTTTACAACATACTTATGTTTTCCTAAATCACACACACACACACGAAAAGAATAGACTTATTAAATTGTGTGAAAAGAAAATCTAAAAATAGTATTCTCACATGGTCCAGTCCAGAAGAACTAAGATGTGAAGAGTTGGCTGGTTGAAGGGCAGCGCTGCAAGCTGCACTTGTTAGGGAGGTTTGCACAGCATGCTTGTTTACACTGCTGTTAGGCAGCAACTCCGCAAATCTGTTAATAATCTCTAAATAAAGAAAGCAATGTTTAAATGAACTCGTTCATTCATAGCAAAAACCTCTATAACCATGTACAGTATCTCACAGAAGTGAGTACACCCCTCACATTTTTGTAAATATTTTATTATATCTTTTCATGTGACAACACTGAAGAAATGACACTTTGCTACAATGTGAAGTAGTGAGTGTACAGCTTGTATAACAGTGTAAATCTGCTGTCCCCTCAAAATAACTCAACACACAGCCATTACACATTTTGTCTAAAATGGCAACAAAAAAAAAAAGGACTACAATTTAAAACAGACTCTCAGGAAAGCAGGCAGGCGGGCGGAAGGACGGACGGACAGATAGATAGACACCGACATACACAGATAGACAGACAGACAGACAGATAGATAGATAGATAGATAGATTCAAAGAGATTTAATCATTTCAATGGTGTTGGAAACTTTTTCCTCGTCGAAGCAGAAACCAGGAGACGTTGGGATATCTTTCATACAGAAGTCACTCTTTCAACACAAAAACCGTTATAACTTCATTGTTGCTATATGTTTCCATGGTAATATATTACACTTAACGTTAACCCTGTTAAGAAATCTTGTGTTTAGGTTTTTTTTAAGTCTTAACTTGGTAACGTTATTTCTTATCTTTGTTACTTTTCGTTCTGATGCAGTGTCTTAATATGTTAATTTTGCACTGTATTGTTACCTTGCAGTCAGTAACTCTATAAAGACAATGGAGTATAAGTTGTACCTGCAAAGCAAGAGAACAATTCCAAGTACTACTAGAAGAAGATGGAGTGATTGCAATAAAGGTACTGGCTTGTGGACATTGTATTGTATTTTCTTGGATTACTGATTTGAGGTGGAACTGAGGATTATGTTATGTTGCTTTAAGGATTAGGAAAAAGCAATATAAAGCATGGTTGCAAGATCCAGTTCGTCAAGTAAGTACAAAGCTTAAATGCAGCTTATGTCTCATACCATTCTAAGATGTTACATTACTATCATAATACAGCAAGGCTCTTCAAATCTGGTCCTGAAGGACCACTGCACTGCACAGTTTAGCTCCAACCCTGATCAAAACACACCTGAGCACAGAGCACACGCTCTGAGAGGAGAACTGTTCCTCATGCTATAAGACTGAAACAGCACCACATCATACCACAGTAGGTTGCTGTAATTTCAGCTGTTCTGCTATATACTATATTTTAATGTGGGTTATCTGTTATACTTTTCCATGTTTCGGATTACCAGGATGACACATCTAACAATGAAGATGAGAACTGTTCCCCATGCTATGAGACTGACACAGAATCATATCATACCACAGTAGGTTTGCTATTACAATATTTCAGCTATTCCTACTAATGTGGGTTATCTGTTGACTGGATTTATCTATGACTTTGACTGCAAGGAGGACGCATCTGACAGTGAAGAAGAGGATTGGAACCAACTCAGCACAACACAAAACTATACCGTGGTCAATATGATATATTATATATTATTACGCTGCGCGTCGGGTGGTTCTTCGCCTCCACGTCGTGCATTCAAATTGTTTAATGCACAGCTAGCCGTTGATTATCCCTTACTTATGCCATGGTCTGTCTGAACACTCGATTCTGATTGGCTGGCAGGTGTTGATTAAATTCGTTTAACTGCACAGGTAGTTCCAGGTCAGTTTAATCATGTTCTATATTAATGCGCTTCCTATAGAAAAAAATAGTTTTGAAAGTGATCACAACGATATCGTTCCTTTGTATCGTTATCGTTATAGTTGTGGTGTGAGCTATGCTATTCTTTAATATTGAGAACGATTTTTAGAACTATATCTCTTTAAATCAATTATAAAGCGCTACACAGGAAAAATGGAAAAGACACCAGCGTTCACCCTCGTATCACTGAGTCCGACCTGGAGAAAATTTTAAATTCACCTGCGCTCTCCCCATTCACACCCATCGGGCTTGTACGGAAAGTTTGGTTTTTCTTTACATTTCTCGTTTGATGTTATATTCTCCAGTTCGTCCAGTTCATCTTGTAACGCTGCCCATTTATCAAAATTGCCATAATGACCGTATAAGCTAAATGACACGCGTAAATCATCCATTTAGCCTAGCCAAGTAGCGAAAGTAACACCATGGCGCAGGTAGGCTACTTCACACACGCATCTCTTTCTCTCTCAATAGTTAATTCAAATAAATGCTATAATTCATTCGAATAAATGTAATCTTACTGCACTACTTAATATATTTGTCTGCTCTGTCTTATTTAAAGCGAGTAGAATGCTACATCTAACAAGTTGTAACTGATGAAAATAACCGTCATTTTTATCGTTCCGGTCAAAGATTGCAGCGCAAATACTATTAATATCTTTAATATGTGAATGCTGGCAAATGACCATGGCATAAGCGGGATAATCAACGGCTAGCTGTGCATTAAACGATTTGAATGCACGACGTAGAGGCGAAGAACCACCCGACGCGCAGCGGGTGTATATATATATTAATTGAAAAATTAGGATGAAATTGTATCTATTTAGAACTGCTTGTACTTTGTTTCTGTGTGTAGCAGGGAGAATCTGAATGTGAAAATGGACCACAAAACTGGCAACCCCTGAGGACCAGTGTTGGGGGTAATGAGTTACGTAATCAGATTACTTTTTTCAAGTAACTAGTAAAGTAACGCATTACATTTTTAATTGACAAGAAAATATCTGAGTTACTTTTTCAAAAAAGTAACGCCAGTTACTTTGTTTTCCCATTTATTGACTGACAAGTCTCCTGTCCCCATATTGGGAGAAATCGGAAGTGCAGAGGCGTTGTGTGCGCTGTGTGAACATGATGTTACTGTAGTTCTAGACTAAATGTGAATGTGCATTAATTCATAATTCTGATGGGATCGGGAAAGGTCCACGAGCCGGGACTCGAACACGGGACGACCTAAGCGCAATGGCGCTACATGTCAATGTGCTGCTCACGAGGCTATCGGCGACAACGTGTAGATTATATTTGAGCTATACTATATTGAAGGCTATAGTGTACGTGTACAGAATAAGGTGTCATGTTTAAATAGAAACAAATTTGTGTTCCTTTCAGATGGATGCTGAAGCATATGACAACACACAGATTTATGATGGAGAGAACCCAAAAACGACGCAAGACAAGATCTATCCCACTGCTAAGATTAGTAATGAAGAATCACAACTGGCCATAGATAAACTAACAATAGGCATAGTATATGTAGGTAAATTGGGATGCAGCCTGCGGTGTAGATTATATTTTATAATTATTTTTTTTTTTTGGCGTTTTTGCCTTTTATTGATAGGATAGTAATGAGACGGGAAGCGAAGTGGGTATGGGATCGGAAAAGGTCCACGAGCCGGGATTCGAACACGGGACGCCCGAAGCGCAATGGCGCTACCCTCCGATGCCGTCTGGTGCTCCCTTGCCATGTGAAGTGGGAAAGAAGCTCCAAGTCGCTCTTTGGAAACCAAATCTTGAAGGGACATCACATAAAAGAGAGAAATTCATCTTGTTTTTATATTGTTTGCTTGGGCCATCAGACCAAAAGTGGATGGTGTGAGCACCAGGAAACTTGTCTCTTATTGTTTTGAGGATAGGATCCATGTATGCCCAAATGGAGGCAGCATCCTGACGCTTGGATTCAGACACAGTGCAAAAGCCAGCCTTTTCATCTTTTGTGTAGTACATGCCAGTATGCAGATTGAGTTGGGGGAGGTTTTGACCAAAATGGCATGACTGTACCTCAGAACTATATTTGCATTTCCATGCTTCTGCGAAGTCAACATGCACAATAACACTGTTTTCATCACAGTTGTCTATCATCTTCCTGTACTGTCTGGACTGTATTTGACCAAACACACGTGTTGTTGTCTCATTGCGCAACAGGTGTTCATACAGCTGTATGAGTTCTGCTATGGTGCCAGTATGCTTCACAAGTTTAGTGTTGTGGTGAGGTTCGCCTGCCTCTTGGTCCTTTACCCGTTCCCACTGCTGCCACTCAACATTGATCAGCTCTTGCTGTGCTGCAACCGGTGTGCTTTTGTGAAGACAGCGAGGACAAACGCGCAGGAGACATGCTTCACTTGGAGGAGAGCAACAAACAAGCTCAAAACTATCATCAAGCTTGCTACTCTGAATAACCCCATGTTCTCTCAAGACCTCAAGCATCATCTTTGCATTTTCATGGTATTGGCACTGACAGGTCTTTCGATCAGATGGCTTGGGGGCTGTGACATAGAAAGGGCGAAGAGCGCAGAAAGATTAATAACTTTGACTAATGTCTGGGTGTTGCTTGATGAACTCTTTGTGGAGGAAAATCATTGTGTCTGAGAGGACCATTCTTTGATGCTTTTTCTTATTTCGTGTAATTGTGTCTTTTTTGTCAGTGGTCATACGTGCAGAATTACAAAAGAAGTTTTGGACTGTTTGTGTGATTGTTTTAAGGTAAGTGGGCCTTCTGACTTTGGATTCCTTTTGCCTTAGCATTTTGTATAGCAGCCGATATTTTTTAAGAATTGTCCCCGACAAGAGAAGGTTCTTAGATTTTACATGAGATTTCTGAAGTGTCTCTGCACTCTGTTTTCCTTTGTTGAATTCTTTAATTAGAACATTGTGGAACAGGAGAGTCTTCTTTACTGAAGGGGAGCTGGTATTTCTACCGCACATCATTCCCTCTGTGGTGGTTTTCGGTGATTCACATAGTGTGCTTTCATGTGTTGTTTTCTGTTTTATGCGCCATATTTTTTTTCTCAAGTTACTGTTCTCTTTTTGGACCTTGCTGAGTTTGGTCTTTAGTGTTTTCATTTTTCTAGAATGTCTCTGCCTTGTTTTGACCCTCTCTCTTTTACCTGCAGCAGCCTGCCTGCTCGCCTGTGGTGTCTCATTGAAGTCAATTGATGGACTATCTGGAGGTGTTTCCAATGGTTTTTGTGTCTTTCTTTCTTTGCTTTCTTGATTCTCTCTGGCTATGCTTCCATTTCTTTCTCTTTTTCCTCTGTTCTCTTTTACTCAAATCCTTGATTTGGCTTAGTTTTCCTTCCTCAACTCTGTTTCCAACTTTGTCTCTCCTGTCTTAGAAATTCCTCTTTTAATTCTGGTTGTGTACTGATTTTCTCTCTTCGCTTTTTCTGATACTCTCTGTTCCTTCTTCTACGCTCCTCCAATGAGAGATTTTGTCTAGCCATGCTGGACTAAAACACACAAAAAGAGCACGAGACAATCTTTACCATATTTGCCTATACCATGCAATGTTCCTTAATATGTTCCTTAAAGGTCCCATGTTTATACATTATTAGAAAAATTAAATGCTATTTTATATTTAATATAATGAAACATGATCTGAAAACCTAAAAAATACGATGACTTCAGGTTGAATGTCAACTCCATTATTGGCCCGTCACCACCGTCAGACAGAAAATCTGACGGTGGTGACATCTGACGGTGTTGACACATTAGGCATTTCTTTCACAAAACAAATGGAGTTCATGAAGTAGCCATTTTGTTTTCTCTGCTAATGTTAGATGCTAATAGAACCTGCTTCAGGAGAATAAAATGATCAAAAAATTTCAAATAATTTCCTCAGAAATTGGAAGATGGTGTTGACATATCATGGCTGTGACAAAGGAAATATTAACATTAGGATTTTAAATATTCTAAAACTATAAAACTTACCAGAGCCTGTCTGACATGCATGAACTCTGCAGAGGTGAACTGTGGCAAAGGGGTCCTTTAGAGTGACAGCTGCCCCTGATATTCCCTGATTTTATTACATTTTAATGAATGTCTGACGGTGTTGACACAAAGTGGGGATGCAACTTTAAAATCTTATGAAACACACGTGTCATTAAAAAACAACCTTGCTTTGATAGGAGATATTATTAAGTATTGCTTTTGATAAAACAAGCTCTTTTTCATGATAACTTTTTTTTTTTATCCATTTTATTGCATATGAATGATTGAACCCTTCTCTGTGGACACACTGTTTGAGATGTAGTGAGAGGACAATAAGAGTCATAGATTTGGTATAATAATGAGAAAATTAAATTGAAGTTGATAATTGTGTTAAATACATTCTATTATTAATCCCACATAACATTTAAAATTGAAAATATTTTTATTTTTAAACCTAATAGCAGTTACACTTGCAGGACCTGTTTTGTCCCATGTCTCAAGAATGACTGAAAAAGCAAGATATTATGCTTTGGAATGCAGTGAAGTAAAACTTGAGATGGCTTAACCCAGATCATTGAATCAGTTATTTGTTAACCACTTCAATGAATAGAATTCACAAATTAATAATTGAATGTTGCGTTTAAACCGTTTCAACTTCGCCACGTAATAATCGGCTCAAAAGTATGTTTTGTTCATGTATTGGAGCAGTTCTCGATTTTTTTTTTCTTTTTTTTTTCAAGTTCTAAATAACAAAGAACGGCATGTTTTTCTTAAATGTAGTGCTGTAAAAAAAAAAAAAGGAAGATATGCTTTGGAATGTAGGCTACTGAAGTAAAACTTGAGGTGGCTACGACCGAGTGAGTTGTTACCCACTGCAGTCGAATGAGTCGAATTAAATCCCACATAACATTTAAAATTGAAAATATTTTTATTTTTAAACCTAATAGCAGTTACACTTGCAGGACCTGTTTTGTCCCATGTCTCAAGAATGACTGACATGGAATGTTGATGGTGTCCCTATTTTTAAGTCCTCTCCTTTTCACATTTGGCCAATCCAAGTAGTAATTAATTAACTTCCCCCAGATATGAGAAGTAGGCATCTGCTCCTGGCTTGTTTGTGATTTGGTGCTTCTAAACCTAAAATGAATTCCTTTTTGCGGTAATTTGTTGATGAGTGCGTTCAGTTAGAGCAGGAAGGTCTAACAGTACAGCACAGAGGACAAAGTACACAGATGTATGTGTTCAATCTTGTCTGTGTATGTGACACGGTTGCTCGCTGCTCTGTCCAAAACACTAAGCAATTTAATGGTGAATATGGATGCAACTGGTGTTATCAGAAGGGAGAAATAGTTGCTAAAGGAAATGGTTTCACTAGGGTGTATGTGTCGCAAACAAGAGATGCAAGAGCACGTACCCACAGCCAGCATTTTGATGATGTTAAAACAGCAGTCGAAACAGGCACATGTGTTAAGGGAGTCAAAGGGCCATCCCCTTTAATGCTTTTAACATTTTTCAATATAATTCTGGGATTTGCTTATGACTACATGCATGGCATTTTGCTGGGTGTCAGTCGGCAATTAACAACTTTATGGCTTGGCTCAAAATATCATGGAGAGAGATGGTATTTGGGAAGAGAAATTGACAAACGACTACTTGAAATCAAGCCACCAGTTAATATTACAAGACCTGCACGCTCTGTAAGGTTGCGCAAACATTGGAAGGCCTCAGAGTACAGGAATTTTCTTTTGTTTTACAGTCTTCCATGCTTGAGTGGCATTTTATCATGTGATTACCTAGAGCACCTACTACTCCTTGTCCAAGCAACATACTTTCTATTAAAAGATGACATGTGTTGTCATGACATAGATGTAGCTGAAAACCTGTTAAAAACTTTTGTCAGCCAATTTGAGACTGTATGGCAAATGTCATGTTAGTTTTAATGTGCACATTTTACAGCATGCAGCACAGTCGGTACGAAACTGGGGTCCACTATGGTGCCAAAGTGCATTTATTTTTGAAAGCCACAATGGTAACTTACAAAAGCTTTTCCATGGCACCCAGGCGGTTCCAGAGCAAATAGTCAATAGCTTTTCTCTTTTTCAAAGTATTCCGCGACTTTTATCTACTGTTTACCACAACAGTGTAAAAAAAACAAGCAAGGATTTTGTTGACCGTATGTTACGTGGGTACAGACTTGCCACAAATGGTGTGAAAAAGACAAATATGATCTTTCTGGGCTCACCTACAGTAAGAATGCCTGTGCTGTTTCTTATGTCTAGCGGTGTTTCTTTTCCGCCTCCTACAGGACATTTAAGGTACTACACTTTATTTTGCCGTTTACTTTCGGTTTCTCTCAGTGAATGCAGTCAAGAAGAACGTGCATGCAGTTCCTATGGGTTATTGATTCCATCGTTTAAACCTTGGAAATATATGTCTGTAAGTGCTAAATTTTATACTAAATAGTGCTTTTTAAGTGTTGTGTAGATTAAAGTAAAGTGTAGATCGGGATTATTGTTATATTTTGTTATAAACAGACATGATTCGCGTTATTGGTAGCGTACTGCTAATTTCTCTTCTGTTTGTACATTATCTCATTTGAATATAATTTCTTGACATGTACATTACTTTAAATAACGAAAGGAACTATGTACAATATCGAACTGTAATGTTAAGATGAAGTGAAGTGAAGTGACGTGGCGTGGCCAAGTATGGTGACCCATACTCGGAATTAGTGCTCTGCATTTAACCCATCCAAAGTGCACACACACAGCAGTGAACACACACACACCGTGAACACACACCCGGAGCGGTGGGCAGCCATTTATGCTGCGGCGCCCGGGGAGCAGTTGGGGGTTCGGTGCCTTGCTCAAGGGCACCTCAGTCATGGTATTGAAGGTGGGAGAGAGCGCTGTATATTCACTCCCCCCGAGAAAGATACCCCTCAAGCCTTTGAGATTAGATCACAAGCTTCTAGCTGCAAGTCATCACAAAGATCAAGTCGGTCATCCGCCAGTGTGGCAGCGACTCGGGCGAGAGCTAAAGCAGAAGCAGCTTGAGCTAAAGTGTCTTATGCTGAAAAAGTAGCAGCTATGATGAGGAAAAAAGCAGAAGTAGAAGCAGATCTATTCTTGCTACAATCTCAAAAAGAAGCAACTGCAGCGTTTGCTGAAGCAGCGATTTATGAAGCAGCAGCTGACATTGAGGAGGGAAATATAGACGAATTGGACCATGAGACACACTCAGTTCGCACTCAGCGTACTAAGGAGTATGTTCAGAAGCATACAGTAGAGCAACATCAGCAGCAGTTTCCTGATATTCCGATTCTACAGTCATCCTTAAGGAATGCTGTACCCCTTCTGTGTGAAGCTACAGTAACATCTCCACGTGTATATCCATCTTATGGAATGGAGGAATTAAAGTTATGAAAACTGCTTTCTGGAGTTCTTTTCTGAAAGTGTACATTATCTGTTAAGCCTTTGCTCAAGCTACGCAATTGGTCAGAACAGAATAATGCCAACACCTAGGGAGGCATTTCTATTCAGAGAACAGGACATTGATGTTCACCAATGTGCATTTTATTCCAGAGCTATAATTAATGGAAACAGGATTCATTCAAAGGCAAGCACAACACTGTCAAGAAGAATTAACCATGCAGTTGTAACAGAACAAGGCACAATGGCACTGGTGAGATCATTTATTGATGTGGGTTTTGATAGAGGCTACGCCTTTATTGATCCAGTTATTACAGCCAAGTTTAACATGGTTAAAGATAGACAAACAGGAACGACTTTCTCTGGGATAGTTAGGGAAAATTATATTTAAACTGATGTTAAATTAATCAAGTGCGATGACATTAGAACAACTTGCGTTTACTTAAGAGATGTGGGACTTGTACACAATTTACTTTGCATTCAACCCAACAAATGGGAAGTTGACTGATTATTATTCTACTTCGTATTCGTACTTTGAACATTCTTAAACATCTGCAGTTAATACATGTACAATGATAAATAGCTCTGATTATATATATGTACGATAAATAGCTCTGTTTTAAATATATGTACAATGATACTAGCTCTGTTTTAAATATATGTACAATGATAAATAGCTGTTATAAATACATGTACAATGATAAATATCGCTGTCTTTAATATATGTACAATGATATTTAGCTATATTTTATATAAATGTACAGTGATAAATGGGATCCTTATGGCCTCCTTATGTTTACAGTAGCCTATATTGCAGACTGAACCTGGTTGTATTATAACACTTTTTTTATTTTTAGTATGCATTTTGGAATTTGTAAAATGTATTTGGGCCAGGTGAATGCATAAATATTTTACACAATATGCTCCACTCCTTGTCACAATTCACTCGGGGAGCAAACGAGGAACGAGGAAACGAGGAGTTCTTGAATAACACAGTCTTTAGTAATTCACAGTAGCGACGGGAAACAAGGGAGACATCCAACAAGTAGATCCGACCAACACTAACTGCATGGACTAGGGCTTTTAAACTCAGGATAATAAGGGAGGAACGAGACACACCTGGGATCAAATTAACAATCAACATGAGGAAGAAACTGGGTCACAGGGGCAAAAACACACACAGAATAGCCCATAATCCTGACATAACGCCCCCTCCCAGAAGGTGCGTCCTCGCACCGTAGCAACAACAGAGGGAGGCATGGGTGGGAACTTGGAAGGAGGTTCTGGAGGAGGACAGATATCCGGGAGGAGGCCGGCAGACAGAGACCAGGGGGGCGACGAAGGAGGGAGGAGACAGGAGGGACCCGGAGCAAGAGGAGCACAGCAGGACCCAGGCCACAGCCATGATGTCGACCCACGGTGGAGCCGACGGAGGGAGGAGCCATGGAGGAGTAATGGCCGCCGACTCCAGGGGGCCGACCAACGGCGGCGGGGCAGGTGGTGGAGGAGCCCGAGGCGGAGACAGAGAGCCGATGAGCCAGGGCGACGGGGAGGATCCGGAGGTCCTAGGCGGAGCAGATGACGCAGTCGACCGACGCGGAGATGTGGATCCGGGAGGCCGTGGTGGAGCCAGAGCGACAGAGAACTGAGGTGGAGCCGAGGGGATGAAGGAGCCTGACGGAGCCGGAGGGACAAGGCGAAGCCAGAGGAGTGGAGTCCCGAGGCGCAGGATGGTCGACGCCAGACCAAGGCGGAGCCGGAGGGACGAGGGAGCCTGGCGGAGCTTGTGGACTGCCGGGCCATGACGGAGAGGAGGGAGCTAGGAGCCATGGTGGAGCCAAGGGGCCGAGGGCGGAGTCCAGGCCTCGGAGGCTGGAGGCGGAGTCAAGGGAGACTCCAGCCACGGCGACGCTGGAGGATGGCAGTCCCGCGGGGCTCGCACTGCAATGATGGTGGGCTGAGGGCGAGCAGAGGGGCTGCCAGACGATAGCGGTGGAGCGGGTGGGAGGGCGGTCATTTTCGAGGAGCGGCCACAGGAGGGTGCTTTCTAGGAGCGGGCACTGGAGGGCGCTCTGGAAGGCGCTTTCTAGGAGCGGGCACTGGAGG
>NW_015539879.1:309069-315034 GCF_001515605.1 Sinocyclocheilus anshuiensis
ACCAGCGGAGACGACGGAGAGGGGAGAGGGGGCAGTTTGATCTCCATATCAGATTCCCAGTCTATTAGATCCCCCTCCTCGTTTTGGCCCTTTTGCCGCGCCATACTCAGCTCACCCTCAGCCGCGGTGCAGGGGGCGGGGCTCCTCTCCACGCTCACACTGTCCATGGCTTTCTCCCTCGTGGCAGGCCGTTGTTGCCGACTCACACACCTTGACTGACGTCACGGCCTCTGGCTCCGTGGCGATCCTCAGCTCTGTCGCTCTCTCTAGCGATGGCTCTTTGGTGGGCATGCGCTCCGCACATCAGGTAGAAGGTGGGCTGGGCTCTGGGTCGGGAGTGGCACTGGCGATTAACTCCTGGGAACCGGTGGGGAACGGAGATCCATTTCTCGCCAGTGTCCACTCCACAAAGGCGGTGAATTCCGCTCGAGGGCCATCTTCGGACGACGGCGCTCTGCACGCGGTGTTGAGGCTGGCATCATAGAATGCGCTGAGCGCGTCGTCCGGATAGGTGGTGAGATGGGCCACAGCCTGAAACAGTCTGGTATGACCCTCGAGCGAATTTTCCCCCTGCTCCAGCAGGAGGAGGATGAATTCGGGGTGAAGGAGGGGATCCATAGGGGCAAACAACGGAAACAAAAGCACTGAGAGAAAAAACACGGAGAACAAACGGAGGGGAAAACACAGCGGTAACTGTTTTTGGTCGGGTCTTCTGTCACACTACACTCGGGGAGCAAATGAGGAACGAGGTAACGAGGAGTTCTTGAATAACACAGTCTTTAATAATTCACAGTAGAGAGAGGAAACAAGGGAGACATCCAACAAGTAGACCCGACCAACACTAACTGAATAAACTAGGGCTTTTAAACTCAGGATAATAAGGGAGGAACGAGACACACCTGGGATCAAATTAACAATCAACATGAGGAAGAAACTGGGTCACAGGGGCAAAAACACACACAGAATAGTCCATAATCCTGACACTCCTTCACTGTGTATATCATTATTTGAAAATCCTTTGTAATGTAACAGCAGGACTACTAATGAGGTTCCTGATATCTATCAGAAAAAAACATTAACATTCCAGCAAAACCATGCATTTTACATCCTGCAGGAATCTTATCATTTCTGTAGGATGTTACACAATCCTACAGGACATCAGTGGACATACCTACAGGAATCCTACAAGTACATAAGAAATCCTGCAGGAGTGTTAGATTCCTGCAGAACATAACACAGTCATACAGGAACAAGACTCCTGCAGCTGCAGGAATATACCGTCCTGTAGGATTTTTATTCAGTCCTACAGGATTCCTGCAGGATCCCTGCACAAAGAACAAGTCATACAGGAACAACCCTACAGGACTCCTGCAGGAATGTGCCCTGTCCTGTAGGATTTTTATTCAGACCTACAGGATCCCTGCAGGATCCCTGCACATAAAACCAAAATCCTATAGGATTCCTGCAGGATTTTTTTGTAAGGGTTCCTATTGTGAAGTCATGCAATGTGAAACCCCCTGTCGCCGATCCATCGTGCAATGTGAACGCAGCAGCAACTGAATGCTACCCCAGATAGTCACGCAGTGTGAAAACAACGGCGATCTGACAAGTTTGAAAATCATGCAGTGTGAACTCGGCATAAGGCAGAACGTTGTAAGTAGGTCGTAAGCTATCCATAAGGTAATGCGTAGTCACATAGAATGACGTATATTTTTCTTACCCAATCAGAAGCCTTCAAATTGTTAGACTGAACTGTGCGTAAAACTGAACCTGAAAAAAGATGTTAACGTCTAATGTTAAAGTTATCAAAATCAAAGCAAACTTTTAATCGAAAGACAAATTTCAGTCACGAACAAATTCTAATTTTAATTGATGGATACAAAGAAAACAAAGCAGCCCTTGAAAGCAAGAAATTACCATTTAAATTGAGCAGTGTAATTTTTTCTGTTTGTTTATTTGACTGCATTTTACATTGATGATGAACAGGCTGCGATGAGCAATGCTATAATTTATGTTGTGTGCGCGCGCAGCTCTGGCGCGATCACGTATTTATGGGGGGGGTAAAAATAATTAAGCATAAGTAGGGATATATAGACCCCCCACCCCTGGCAAATCGCACCCTGATTATTATTACTAGCCTATATTATTACTAGTATTATTATTGTGCTGTAAACATCGTAATGCCAGCATCAACAGGCGATCATCCTGTCCTTCTTGCAGACCATCCAGGGAGCACACAAGACAAAGAACTGCCACCTTCAGTCGAAAATGCAAAGAAAAGGAAGCGTGCAAATAAGTTGGATGAGGACATAAACTATAACCGCTGTAGGCTTCTCAAGCTTGAATGCGCAAAAGTAGAAGAGGAGATCCTGAAAATAAAAAGTGAATGCAAAAAAATAGACCTAGAAAATTTTAAATTAAACCTGGAGATCATTAAATTACAAGAGGAGTTAAAGCCTCTTGGCTACACCTTCAGCATTGTTGAAATGTAGTGTCATATTGACAGATTCATTTTCTGATTCGTTGTTAAAGGCTAGTATTATAGTATTGTTAAAGTATGTCATTTTTGAGACCTACTGTTCATTATTAAATGTAATTGCTGTTCGTAACGCAATATTTATGTTTTAATATTCATTGTTCTTATAGTTTAATATAGTATTTATTGTATGCTTAATGTATTTATTTGTTGTACAGACACCACAAAATAAATTTGACAAGAAAAGACAAGATAGTTTTTACTTTCAGCAGAACAGATTTTTTTTCCCTCGAGAATTCTAAGTAATTGAATGCACAACTAGGAGATGTTAGATTTTAGATATTCACAAGTGAAATTAGTAATACAAGGTACACCTATAATAAATGGAATTTAAAGTTTAATTAAAATTATCTACGAAGAATAATGCAGTTTTTTTTAAAGATTAATTTTTGTAAATAACTTGTATGTATTGTCCTATTGGCAAATATTCACATATTACATAAAACGGACAATTAGCCTATGTGTTTTGTGCCGTTTAAGTGAAATGGTTCTGTGTAATGAAATGCCTGACAGTTGCACCTTCCTACACTTCTGGGTCTTGGAACTGTCTATATTGTTCATCCTGTGGGACCTCCTCAATCTCTTGACCTCCCAGATCATCAGCTGGCATCTTCCACAGCATGGCCAAATTATGCAAAACAATGCATGCTCCTGTCACCTTTGCTGCTCTCTCTGGCTCCATTGCAATTCCTAACGAGAACAATTGATTCAAAACTTGTACTTCATTTGAAATATTATCCTGTCTAAACAGATAAACAAATAATCAAACAAATAATAAATCTGCTGTCACATAGGCCTACCCCTGTGAAGACATGACCACCTCCTTTTTAAAACATCAATACTTCTTTCAACTGTTACTTGTGTCTTGGTATGTGCAGAATTGTATTTTTCCTCTGCTTGCATGGACAGATTTAAGTATAGTGTCATCAACCACTTTTGAAAGTGAAAGTGACGTGACATGTGGCCAAGTATGGTTACCCATACTAGGAATTAGTGCTCGGCATTTATTCCCTGCCGGACCTGAGACTTGAACTCACAACCTTTGGGTTATTAGGCCAACTCTCTTAATCATTAGGCCATGACTTCCCCGTTTAAAAAAAACAAAACAAAACAAAACAAAACAAAACAAAACAAAAAAAAAAGATATTCGTGTTGAATATCACCATATGTCCGTTATGTGCAATATTCCCTCTCTTTTAAAGCGCAAACGAGCATATATGTCGACATCATCATAAATATCCAAAGGATGATGTCTGTCACGTAAAATTCGTCTACGAACATGCGGTTCTTCATTATCGATCACGAGCTCATTGATGTGATCTAATCTGGCTGCCATCTCTTTTCGACCGTTATTCATGGGCAGAGGCTTCCATAAATATTTAGTTGGAACGTAGAGTTACGTTTAAACTAAGTTTAATGGTGCAACGCAAAAATATTTAGTAGAGCGTAAGTTGTAACTTAGTGTCTTTTTACGTCGCAACTAGGTTACGTTGTAACTTGCGCACAGCTGGTGCAACCGGCCCGATACGTTGACGCATCCGCCATTTTGGAACGGTCAACTAGACGTCATTCACCATAACAATCAATGAATATTCAAAGATATACAAGCGTATAACTTGCTGTAGTAGACGCACACAGTCAACACGCTCAAAGGTTCGCAGACTGTTCCAAAAATGGCGGATGGCTTATGTATTACGGCCCATAGAAAGAGTCGATAATGAGGCATCTACGTATATATATACATATATCTATGGTCGAGATCCCGACGCGCAGATGTTTCGAAACACTGCTCCGAAGTGTGATGCAAAACACCCATGTCACGTGACTAAGGCGAATCAAAGCATCGGGGCATTTCACAAGTGTTTCGAGACCCGAATCTGCGTTTGATTGACAGAGTCGGGAACAAACCACACAATCGCACATCTGTCTTAACCTAACTCCCACAAAGTATAAAAGTGGAGTTAATGCAGCAGAACAATTAATATATTTAAATAAAAAAATATTTATACGTAAAAATGCCAGGCGTTGTAGCTTGATGTCTTTTATTAATGTAAATTTTTTCATGACTAAAATAACATATTCACAAAGAGTTCATTCAGTTGTCAGAGAGATGTTACAACACATTACAAGAACAGAACAATAAAATCAACTTTCAAATATTTATTATAATTATATACATGCTTCACCCGGATTCGAACCTAAAGTGAGAGGTTCTGACAACATGCCAGTTGTGCACACTAACCACTCCCCCAACTCACTTGGAGAAAAGACAAGCACAACATATACATTATAATTCGTCAATTCGCTTAACTGATTCGTTGTCAATGCTGTTTCAGAGCAATACTTGAAAATGACCACTAGGTGTCACATTAGAGACGGGTGTCGAATTGTTTGAAGCCTCGGCACATTTGCTTCGATTGTTTCAGTGTTTCACGAAGCCTCGCTCTGCCCACCACTAGTCGAAATTGCATCCCTATTTGTGTGTTATGTTTTGTAAAATGTATTGTATTATACTTTAGTTTAAAACCCGTTAACTGTCACCTGTGGGACGCTTGGTGCTCTTTTTTGTTGTCCTTTTTCTCTATCAAATCTTTTAGTAATCATCATAAATCATATATCATTTGAAAGCTTAGAAGCCCAAGATTCATCCTGTGAAAACCATTTTGAAATCGAACATTGTGTTACCATGGAAATGGTACTTTAAAATCTTTTGGCGGTCTCCTCCCCATTAGTGGGCGGTGTCAAGTGTCATATTACAAAATGCATTACGGTCTTTTAGAATCAAACCTTTTTATAATCTTGACAAAAAAGATATCATTGGAAAGGTCCTAGTCTCAGGATTCCATATTTTGAGATAGAAGTAATATTGACAGAGAAATCTAGACATTTGTGACAGAAAAATGCATTAAAAAAATTAAATGGAGTTTGGATGGCACCCGGTGGCTGTTTGTGGTATAACGCCCTAAATAAAATCTCACAGGAACCTCAATTTTTTTCATATCAACTTCAAATTTGGAACATAACTTATTTAGACACAAGGATTTAATGTTATACCAATTTTAGAGTCAAATCTGTTATGTAAAATATTTATTATATATAGAATAAAATAAAATTAATATAGTGCATTTTCTTATCATAAATTTAAACTTCCATAACGTTTTGATACTTTAATTTTTTGAAAAAAATCCCACTTTTGCGATAATATGCTGATTTTCTTCTTTAAAAAGAGACTGACCTTATGTCTGTATTCCAAAGTGTTCATAAATTACAACAATTTAAGTTTGAATAGTGCACCTGCATGCCTATTTTAAAAAATGGGGGGTGACAGTTAAGGGGTTAATTAACTACTATTAATTTTGTATTTAATAATTTATAAGTGATATATAATTGTCCATGAAGGCTGGAAGTGAAAAACTCCTTATATTCAGG
>NW_015539879.1:315233-319836 GCF_001515605.1 Sinocyclocheilus anshuiensis
ATCGTATCGAAAACAAAATAAGTGGTATCGCCCATCCCTAGACTTGCCGCTTGACCTGCATGCCTATTTTAAAAAATGGGGGGTGACAGTTAAGGGGTTAAGAGTAAGCACTGGGGTCCACCACCCTAATTCACCAAAGTTCACTAAATTTAAAATTTCTGGCTTCGCTACTATCTGCCTGTTTTGTTTGCCATTTCTTCACTGGCTACAAATAACTAAAATGAAATAATTGAAATTAGAACCCAGTTTTCACATCAGTAAACAATGTGTATTTAAATATGAATTTCTCTAAGAAATCAACCCTGATTTACCCTGACATATATTTTATTGTTTGCCTGTATGTGTAAATGTGATTTTTACACTGCAGCTTGTGAGCGGGACTTTTATTCTGGACTGGTGGTGTGACGTCATAAGGCTCCGCCGCGCTGCTGCGATTCGGCTAAAGAAAGGTTTGTGTTTTTAACCATTTAAAGTTTTTAAATATATGCAAACCGTTCAGTCTGTTGTATAGTTTCTTTCACAGGCGATGTAAAACTAAGCAATCTTTATTTAATATAATATTGCAATACTTTATCTAACATTAATGATCGTTATTTTGTGTAAGTGAAGCGCATGCATCCATATGAGTAACAGAAAAGGCGCGTCTCATTTCGCTCCATATTTTGTGAAGCAGTTTATCATAAACATGAATTCAGCGCTGGTAAGTAGTGATAGGACATGGGCTTTTCGAAAATTCGAGTCAATTGAACCAAATGCTTCGTGAAATGATTCACTGTTTTGCGCTCGAATCACTGCACACTGAGGACACCTGGTCAAACTAGTGTAAATGCAGCATGCTTTTACAAACAAATGGTAAACGTTTTAATGAAAGTGTAGTCTCTTCAAGTGTAATCTCCTTTTAGCTTCAAATAATTAAATACAAATATAAACCATAACTAAACATGAAGAGACTGTAAAATGTGTGTTATTTTTTTATTAGAAGTGCTGGTTTATTATTATTATTATTTTTTTAAACTTTTTTTTTACTTAATCGGGCCTTACAAGTGCGCTGACTACAAAATTAGGGAGCTGACCGAAGCACACCCCGAGATTTAGTTTGGTTTCATGTTTGTTTCTGTTATTTATGCTTATCTTAAACTTGATTATGTTTCCAAACACACAGAAAAGCTCTGGTTGAAGTAACTGAGATCCATGTGATACACTATTAAAAAGATGGCGTTTATTAAAGTGGAGAGCGAAGACATGATGATTGAAGAAGCGTTCAGAGTCAAACATGAAGATCCCGAGGCACAAACAGGTTGGTTTTCATTCTCAACGCTGAACTCAGGCATTTGATCCTTATTAAAATGTTGTGTTGTACAGAAATGAATGATATTTTTGAAGAATGTCATATGAGCGTCCTAATTAAAGCTGATTTATTTTGATATTGAGTGGGTTGACTGGTGTGGACAGACATGTTGAGATCACATGAGCAGTCGAATACTAATGCTGCCTTTAAGTGTGTTTGAGATCTTATTTCCAAGTTGGGCATTTGGTATTATGACTTGTCATGCTTTCAGTGTTGCCAAACCCCTCCCTCAGAAAATCTCTAGAACCACCCTCAAAAGTCTCAATTTTTCACAAAAAGTCGCCAAATATGAAAACAAAGTAAATACAGGTAAATTTGGTAAAGGAAAGTAAATATATATATATATATATACTTTACAAATGATAACAGTATAAAAAATATAACAAAAGATTAAATATAAAAAAAAATTCTGAAGTCAAATTAGGAAATGCTTGTGATCTGCAAGCACATCAAACATGATGGAAATGATGGAAAGACACATAATGTTGGGAATTTGTTTTATGTGTCACCAAAGTGCATCCCTTTCCTGCTCAAATACAACAGATAAGAGATATTATGATTCTCCAAAAACAAAAACTTTATTCATACAAACTTATTTCAGTCAACACACTCTATTACTACAAAGTAAGTGCAAAATACTGCATCCCAGCACACGACACGATGATGCACTGTGTCTCTCTCTCAGTATCTGTTTGACATGAGTGTGCATGAATTGTGGTATAACTTTTGTGTCTGTGGTTTAAACAAGATGTTAATTTTTTTCTCCGGCATCTTGATTGATGCTTATAATGAAATTGTGGTGTGCGTCATGGCAGGCGTGGCGTACTGGTGTGTTCACTGCGCAGACTCATTGGCATGATTGAGAGCAAACGTGAGAGGTCACGGGCCTACGGCAGGGTGTGGCCAAGAGATCTAAACAAAATCGCTAGTTTGCCAAGTAAAAAATAAAAAATCTCCAAAAAATCGCTAGTTTTATTTAAATATAGCTAAAATAGCTCCTTGTCGCAACAAATAAAAAAAAGTCGCAGCTACAATGAGAAAGTAGCTAAATTTGGCGACAAAATCCCCAAATTGGCAACACTGCATGCTTTAAATAAGGGAAAATAATATGAAAGTAGTTTAAAACGATTATTACCTTAAAATAAATAAACTACCCAATAGCAACTTCAAAACTAAAAACAACGAAAATAATTTTTATCATTTAACTGTACAGAACATTTATTTTGTATAAATCAGTGACGTGTGTGACTACCTTTTACTGTTTTTGTCTTTGAGTCATTTTTTTCTTCTCATCCTTTGGTGAAATATTTTAGCTTTATAAAATTCAGAGGGACAAAAACATAAATATCAGTTAAATATTTATTGAATCGAGCCTTTAAAATCCAGTGACCAGCAACATAATAGATGGTTTGAATCCTAGGCGGAGGGTGAACCAACTCCAGGTAAAGGCCCGTTCACACCAAGCACGATAACTATAAAGATAATGATAAAGACATAGTTCTGAAAATCGTTCTCAATATTAAAGAATAGCAGAGTTCACACCACAGCTATAACGATAAAGGCACAGAGAAACAATATCGTTGTAATCACTTGCAGAACGATTTTTGTTCCAGCTGATGAACGATAAAAACACTGACAGCCAATCAGAATCAATCCTGCTGTGACGAGCTCAAGAGTTTAAAGCGGCAGATGCGCGTGAATAAACAGACGATATCGTTGGCTGGTGTGGACGCTAATATCGTTATCGTCTTTTTAAGCAAGAACCAGACGTGGGTGTCATGTAAGCTAAAAAAAATGTTTAATATGACTGAATTTGTATTTAACGTGATTACAATTTAATAAAAACGTTACAAATTTATGATAACGTTTCCTTTCCACGGTTATTCAAACAGCGAATAAATTATATATAGAAAGTGACATTATCACTAACATTGATCTATCGCGAGTTTAAGCACTCTCAAAAAAACAAAACTATTGTTATAATCACTGAAGCTGTATACACTGTGAAATGAATCTCTTACTTACATTGTACGTACATCTGTGCTTTGTTGTTTATGATGAGAGAATTCGCAAGAGTCTGGAATTCACTATTCACTGCGTAAAAACGCCTAAAATGAAATGCGGTGCAACATGAGCACATCTTAATTTAATGCCGCAATCGACACTGTCTATTCATATTCACTTTTTTAGCAACAGACGTAATAGATTTAATTTGTTTATGCAGGGGCATTTTTGTCCAATTTAGCGGCATTTTTGCCCCAAGTACCCGTGGCCTTACACACGCTCCACCTATGGTTTGAATCAAACTGCTTGATTGTTAGCGTCACAAACAGTTCAAATCAAAGACATGAATTAGCCTGTATATATATTAAAGAAAACATCTGTTGTGACTTTCACATCTTCTAAAACCTCAGTTGTAAATGTAGCATCTGAAGTCAATCTAGGATAAGTGCTAAGACCAAAACATAAATGTTGTTAAAAAGTTTGTTGTTAAAAAGACTGTAAATTTTGCCTCTTTGTCGCCATCTCTGTTTGAAAACCTGCAATTGCAGCTGCGTGCGGAATTATCTTCCTTGCGCGGGTTTGTGCTCCTGCACGGCTCCAGCGCGGATGAATCTAATGTTTTGAGGAGTATGTGTCAGTCACCGCACCGGTGTGGATATTCACTGTACTTCAGAATCACAGATTATAGCCTACTTCTTGGAATCGAATTCACCGGATATTGTCATCTGAACAATTAAGTAACAAGTCTGCCACGTTTGTTCTGACCAACTGAGGAAAAAAGCATTACAATAATTATTATCATATTAAGAAATTCTTTTAACCCAAAAAGCAAATTATGCTCCCTTCGAACTGGTTGTCTTTAAAATACAAATCGTTGTAATCCCTGGCTATCTGTAATCAGAAGCACATTTAAAACTGGAATATAATAACATTTCATTCACATGTGTTTCATAAACACAATCCTTTCTGGATTACAATCCACCATCAAAATGATACATTTAATTATTCTGGCTGCTGTGAGATTAGGCTATAAACGATCGGCCACCTGCAGGATCCTCGCATGCAATAGCCTAGTAGCCGGGACAACTTCTTTATGTTTACAGAAGTGACGTAATGACGCAGCGGCATGCTCGAATTTCCCGCGAAAACCTACCCGTACCACTCAAATTAGAAAACATTATTATAAGATGACCATTGTGAATCGGGCTAAAGTAAGGCGATAGTTTTGAACACTGGCTGGTTATGTACTTG
>NW_015539879.1:320007-320770 GCF_001515605.1 Sinocyclocheilus anshuiensis
AACAACATCAGCATTGGTGACTATGAGTATAGTGTGTATTAGCGTGTAGATTTCAATTTCTGCACAGTCTAATCTAATTGTCATACTCTTCTAATTTCATATTAAGAAATTATTTTAACCCAAAAAGCAAATTATGCTCCTTTCGAACTGGTTTTCTTTAAAATACAAATCGTTGTAATCCCTGGCTATCTGTAATCAGAAGCACATTTAAAACTGGAATATAATAACATTTCATTCACATGTGTTTCATAAACACAATCCTTTCTGGATTACAATCCACCATCAAAATGATACATTTAATTATGCTGGCTGCTGTGAGAAAAGGCTACAAACGATCGGCCACCTGCAGGATCCTCACATGCGATAGCCTAGTAGTAGCCGGGACAACTATTGATTTCAGATCATTTTTAACCAAAAAAAAGTTACGGACTGTGGCTTTAAGTAACCGGTTTTACAGAGAGACTGAGACTAGCTCTTATATGATACTGTGACTGAGCGCTGTTTGCTACTTACAGCAAAATAATAACATTGCCACAATGATAATTGATTTTTTTTTAAGTAATATAAATACTGTTTACTGGCTGATAAGAAATATTTTGGCACGTACATTTTCTCAGTTCACTCTCCGTTGGCAGGTAAGCATATTTTACTGGATTGTACTGTTGTACTGGGGAAGTCGTGGCCTAACTCTAATGGTTAGAGAGTCGGACTCGTAACCCAAGGTTGTGGGTTCGAGTCTCGTACCGGCAGGGATTGTAGGTGG
>NW_015539879.1:320832-323396 GCF_001515605.1 Sinocyclocheilus anshuiensis
AACGGAGCGAGGCCGGTGGGACAAACGCTAACAAAACACAAAATAAACTCCAGGCCTGGTCCTCTCTCCCCTTTCATTGTCGTCACTCCTCCTTTTTATCCTTCCGGAGCTCCTCCGTGAGACTCGAGACCGGTGAGTGGCGCAGGTGTCGCTCATTAGCAATTACTCCACCGGCCTCGCTCCGTTCCCACGGCTCTCGGCCCCGCCCCTCTCGTCACATATATTTTGTGTAATTTATATAAAGATATTAGCATCCACTCCAGCGGATGATATTGTCTGTTTATTAATCGTTGTAGCTGTGGTGTGGACTCTGCTATTCTTTAGTATTGAGAGAATTTTTTCGAACTGTATCTTTATTGTTGTCTTTATAGTTATTGTCCTTGGTGTGAACAGACCTTAATAGTCTGCGATATTGGCTTGCTGGTTATTTATCCTTTTTTTCCTTTTTCTTTTGACATTTCCATTATCATGCATTGGTAAGTCTACATGAATTTTAATGTTTGGAGTTTCCAGATGTTAACAAGTTAAATTCTCCAATCAGAGATTTTATCTTAAATGGATATATTTTCTGCCCAGTGTAAATGCTCGTTGAACCAATATTGATTCTTAAATGTCAAGACTTAACATTATTTACACCGTGCCTCCTATCGTATAATCACAAAAAACCTTGTGTTTTGTTAATTTATTTTATTTTCTCATGTACATATGAACGTCTTTGGCCAACCTGATCATCTCATTTGCTATATTTTCAAATATCGAGCGGTTGTGGGAGGCTCCCTTTTTAATTGTGTAGAGGCGGTCCCTCATATTATTTGTTTCAGTTCAACACCTTGGAATCAAATTATTAGATACATTTGCTGTGAAATGACACTATGTAAATGGAAAGTATAAATAAAGAGACAAAATGAATGAAATAAACTTTGCACTGTGTTTGATTTATAGTGTGAGAATGTACAGGTAAGCACATGGCTTCAGTCTGTACTTGAATATTGCAATTGTTGGGGCTAATTTTGTCATCTGGAAGTTGGTTCCAGGTGCAGGTTTTGTAACAGCTAAACATTCTAGCAGTCATACCTTTCCCTGCTGCCGTTTTGAAGTGCATTCCTCGTCAAGTGGACAAGGGAGGTTTATATGGAAAGTAACTGGAAAGTTTTCTGTAACTCAAACTGATGTGGTTTCTCTTACAGAAGCTCCAAAGTCTTGTCCAGCCAGACTTCGTATCATTCTTCAAGACCATGACATTCGCAAACTGGACTTGCCTCAGGGAATTCCTGGGACTGTTAGTGAACTTGAGTCTATTGTGAGGAAGACATTTGTCCTTAATGGGAACTTTACTTTACATTATAAGGATGCTGATTTCGGGGAGGAATATTTTTCTCTTACCTCAACAAGTGACATCAAGGACAAGGACACAATTAAGGTGATTCACATTGTTGAACCTCCCACACTTACTCTGACTTTTACTGATGTGGAGAGTTCCATTAAAAGTGCATCAAAGACCTGCATCCAAACCTCGGTCCACACTTCAGTGACCGACATCTGTCCTTCTATCAGCGGTTCCTTTTCTGGATCGCAGGATACACTGATTCTTCCATCATCTGAACACAAGACTCAGCGTTCACAGCGTTGGCCTACTGAATTCGCAGTACCTCGCTTTGCCTATGATACAGAACTTGTGCTTGCCGCAGGAAGTGAAGCTTTCAAGAAGGATGGAATTCAACTCAACTTTACACCAATCCTTCCAGACATCCTAGAGAAACTGGCTGAAAGCATCTTTCAGTATGTGGCCTACCCAACAAGTGCTCAGTTGTCTGATGTTGCTGAGGCGCTGGTTCAGAAATATCCCTGCCTTAAAGAACCAGGCTCACATAATGGATGCTATGGATGGCGACAGAGACTAAAATATAAAATGGGCAACTATAGAGCAAAACTGAGAGGGCTTGGATGCCCTGAGCTCGATGTTAATTCTCTCAAAAAGAAGCGAGCACATGAAAAAGCACCTGCAAAAAATATAAAAAAGCCAAGAAAAGCAGAGGTGAACTTTTTACCCCCTCACCCACAAGGAGAAACTGAAGAAAGCTTGGAAAATGAAAGAGTGGAGCTCCTTAACGAAATAAAGAGGGGTATGAACTATCAGATAATCAGTGAAAAAATGTCAAAGACATTCTCTATTCGCAGGCAGGAAATTGTCAGTCAAGCAACACCAATCAATGATTTAAAATACAGATGGCCTGCACTTTTTGATGCAGCTCAGGTAAATATATTTTCATCAAATAGTTTGCAGTTTGTGCTAGATTACATTGTTTTCTACATTAACAAATTGTGCCTTTTTATTTGTGCCTTATTTTTACAGATAAACGAAGAATTCAGAAGGATCACCACTGTTGACCTGGAGGCAACGTTCATGGCAAAACTGGACCAGTACTCTCCTAAAATAATGTCCTTGGTGTTCTCACGGGGACGGTCTTCAAAAATGAGTATTCAGCGTATTAAGAGCATGCTGCTAGAGGTATGAATAAATGTAACGGTTACAAATAGAAACTTCAGTGTTCTTCATGTAGATG
>NW_015539879.1:323509-329472 GCF_001515605.1 Sinocyclocheilus anshuiensis
AGTCAAGTGAACTTTATTTGCAGAATGCTTTTAACAATGCACATTGTGTCAAGGCAGCTTTCCAGAAGTTCATAATACAAACACAAAACACAAACAAACATTGTCTTTCAGAGCCTGTTTGCAGCTAGAAACACTGTCCTTCTAAGCACATTGAAATACCTCTAATTTTGTACTCTTCCACCTGCACTTCAACAGAGTTAAGAATGGCAAATAATGTAAATTTTGTTTGTGAGAATGTTGAAATCACAACATTATCTACTAGATCCTACAGAAAAATTATTTTTAAGGAAGTCTGTCTGTTGTTCTTTTTGTGTCGCTATAGTGTGAATATTGGAATATTTGATGGGTGGCCAGAAATACAATTTCAAATTAATAATAAAATTATTATTATTTTAATGATCAATTATGTGATTTTAATTAAACTGGGTAGAAATCAATAATTGGTACAGTTTAGTGATGAACCTCAATTTTAAGTCTTTTTTTTAAGAGTCGTGTATTTAAAAACCCATTTCGATGGACAAGCAGTCTAACACTTTTTTTCCTTTACAGGATTATTCTTTGGAAAGCAGGAGAGAGGCTGCTATCCGTTCCTTAGTAGTATATCTCCGAGAAAATGAGGAAGATCTGTTTAAAGAACATTCGGTAAGTTAGACATACTGTACTTTGTGTTAATCTGATTTTCAAATACGATAACTTAAACTGACATTGATTTTGACCTGCTTAGGATGGTGGGGATATTGCCAATGAAGTGATGAAGATTATTATAACTAGAGGTTCCACGATATCAGAACCAGCCAGTGCAAGGATTGTGATTGAGGGAACAGAAGTCCAGCAAGACCTGGACGTATCCAGGGCCTGTGCATTGCTAATGGGGCTAATATATGCACTCAACCTCAGCTACCCAAAAGAACTGAAAAACACTTTTGAGGCATTTCAAAAGATCTTCCTTGAGCTGGATGATATGAAAACTTGCCCAAAGGTAATGTCTCTAAAAAACAAACTGCTGTATTAAAACCGTGATGAATTAGGTTACTGTCATCAAATTCAAATGTGATGTGAAAAAGTTAAGTTGTGCATACAATTGAGCAGCTGTGCTCTTGACAGTTGGCAGTTTATTAGAAACACCTAGATAAAAATGTATGTTTAAAACAACAGCCCAAGCAAGAATGGCGTTAGTTTTAGCTAGGTGGACACAAGTAAACTGGCAATGAGTGTTGTTGAAATTTCTCATGTTTTTTTTTTTTGTTGTTCTTTTTGAAAGTAAAACCACATATTTACTTACAAAATAACTTGGAAAACATCTTTTTTTTTCATCCATGGTGTGTGTGTCATGTGATGTGTTTTTGGCAACACTAAATCTATGGATACTCATTTTCACATAAATTGTGAAGCACTGTATTCAGTTTAGAGGATCAGTCCTCTAAAATCCACATTCATAAATTGAACGTGTTTTATTTTGTTTAAGAGAAATGTCCCGCTAAGAGCCTGCAAATTTTTTTATTTGTTTGTGCACAGATGATGTTCATGATTACCAAATGATTTGGACCAAACAAAAGTTGCCACTACTTTTATATTAAACAGTTGTTAATACTGGAATTGGAATGTTTTATTTGTTCCTACTAAAGTGAAATAAATGACCAGTACTCAAAAAATAATGCAACCATTTGCATGGACATGTCTGAGTAGGATGGAAGTCAGATTTAAAATTTGTGGAAGTAATTTGACCATGTAATATCACCAAAACTTTGAAATTAAAATTAAGTTGTTTAAACCTAATTAAGTTTTTAGGTCAAACCAGGGGTCCGTTCTTCATACCTCGCTTAATACATCTGAGATGATTTGAAAGATTCCAGATCTTCAATTTAAAATTTGTGGAAGTAATTTGACCATGTAATATCACCAAAACTTTGAAATTAAAATTAAGTTGTTTAAACTTAATTAAGTTTTTAGGTCAAACCAGGGGTCCGTTCTTCATACCTCGCTTAATACATTGGCAGATGTATTAGATGTATTTAATATTTCAACTTAATAGATGTAAAATTTCTGGACTTTTATAAGAAAACAGCCAAGTGAACAAAACTACATAGATGGTATAATAAATAAATAAATGAAATGTGCACAGTTTATTTTATTTGAAAATTTGTACATGATTCCCAATTATTTATATTCACGATTTCTAGTATTTGTACAGGCTTTACATTTTTATTTCAATGTTGTAATTAGCAATTCATTTAATTTTATATTTGAAACAGATTTGTTACGTGACGGCATTAATTAAACTTTCTCAAGGGTCAAGATCAAGTTATCTGCATCTCCTGCGCTCCATCAAGCCACTCCCATAATATCTGTCATCACTCAAATTAATGCACGGCTCAGATTAACTGTATAGCCATGAGTGTAAGACTCCAATACAATTATAAAGTAATTATTTCATCACGAATACATTTTTCAACGAGTAAACCTGGCTGTCTATAGTATTATAGGTGACTACACAACATTATAATATATTTTGTATTAATTTTTAAATTATTATTATTGTAAATTATTGTCCGTGGATCAGTAGGGTACTCTTGTAATAAAGTAGCAGTGGCTGGGACAGATTTTAAGTATCAATTCTGCTTACAAAGATGCGATCTAATCCTGTTTACATGAAATAAGCCTGCTCCCGAGCAGGTTTAAGCGTACGGACCTGTTGCTATGACAGCAACTCCGGGATGAGCTTTGAAGAACCAAACAATCCAAGATCAAGCGAAATCGTCAACAATCAAATCCAGCTAACTGAGTTAGCGACGTACGAAGAACGGGCCCCAGATCATGTTGGCTGTACTAAAGCAAACTGATGTCTTATACTCAATTATGGCTTGGTTGGAATCAGAGGTGCAGTCAAAATCAGACCCTTCAAGACTAGACCCCCTTAAGACCAAGTGCACCACACACATCCTGAAAAGTGAGGTCAAAATATTTTGATCGCCCCCTAGTGGCTATCTACAGAATAGGTCATAAACTCCACCCTCTCCATGTAAATTAAAGGGACGTGAACAAAAATAAATAAAATGACACCAAGTAATTTTTTTTTCCACAAAGATGTTTTTGTGTTGGCTGTACTAACGCAAACTGATGTCTTATACTCAATTATGGCTTGGTTGGAATCAGAGGTGCAGTCAAAATCAGACCCTTCAAGACTAGACCCCCTTAAGACCAAGTGCACCACACACATCCTGAAAAGTGAGGTCAAAATATTTTGATCGCCCCCTAGTGGCTATCTACAGAATAGGTCATAAACTCCACCCTCTCCATGTAAATTAAAGAGACGTGAACAAAAATAAATAAAATTACACCAAGTAATTTTTTTTTCCACAAAGATGTTTTTGACATTTTAGTTTTTATCACGCTGATGCATGTTTAATGGGTTAGTAAACCCAAAAACGAAAATTCTGTCATTAATTACTCGTAATCAGCGTTGTTTACGTTCAGCATGCGCACTCTTTCTACTAAACGTAAACTACGTTGATTATTTTCTGGGGTACTCTCCAAAATGGCGGAAGACGGTAACTCTGGGAGAAGAATTGTTGAATAAATTGTTATTATTGTTTTCTTTTCACACAAAACGTATTCTCATAGCTTCATAAAATTACGGTTGAACCACTGATGTCACATGGACTATTTTACCGATGTCCTTGCTACGTTTCTGGACTTGGGAACATTACAGTTGCATTGCTGTCTATGGAGGGACAGAGAGCTCTCAGATTTTATCAAAAATATCTTAATTTGTGTTCTGAAGATGAACGAAGGTCTTACGGGTTTGGAACGACACAAGGGTGAGAAATTAATGACAGAATTTTCATTTTTGTGAACTAACCCTTTAAATGTTCATTTTTCTAACAAGTTTGGTTTTAGTGCTTTGATGCTATAAAAAGGGGGTGTGATATCATGATTGACAGCTTCAGTCACAGAGGCACTGGCAGACTTCTTTCAGGAGCTTCGGGAAGAGAATCAAGCTTTAACTTTAACTTTTAATTTTCCATATCTGTGGTGTTACACACTGACAAAATGAGTTGTTCTGCAGTAAACTGTACTAAGGGATCTGAGGGACTATTTTAGTTTGTTTGGTAAGTTAAAGATGTTCTTTATAAGCTCTTTAGTAAATATGTTATTGGCAAGCTAAGACAACTAGCTTAACTTTAGCCATGTGGGAAAAGGCAAGTGATCTTTACTAGCAGTAACAATTTTTGTCAGAAAGTAATATGGAAAAAATCAATTCTATCAGTCTGTGGGACCTTGATACCATGGCTCCGCTTCAAGATCACTACTGCGCGGACTTTGACTCCAAATGACATCATCAACAGCAGTGGCTATCTTTGGGATATTTTGGCTTCACTTTTCTGAAGTGACGACGTGTGGCCCGTCTTTCAAATCTAGACCCTTCAAGGCCCAATTTTTCACTCTCTTCAGACATTGGGCTTGGGGTGGTCTTAAAAATGGTGGATTTATAATTAATATTTAGGCATTCTCAACTGAATTTTCATAGTAGACCTACCTCATGTCAATAGATCACCAGGGTTAATAGATCACCTAGAAAGACCATTACAGTTATGTAGTGCTTATATAGCCTACACAGTATGTGTATTTTGTTTGTTTCCTTGTTTGCTTTTATTGTCCTCTTAAGGGGAACCTAGTTTTGCAGCATGGTGACAGACAGTTACAACTAATAAAAATACCTATGAAGAGTTCAATAAATTGTGTTGTTCTACCTCCTGGGACTCTGAAACGATGCTCAAAAGGCAACACTTCATAATTATGTAATGGGTGGGAAAAATCTAAGTTTCAAAGAATTAAATGAGCCTTACTTAGAATGTATGATAAATGTAAATTGTCAACACTTGACCTAATGCCAACCTCCTAAATTCCATTAACATTAGTCCTTAGTTTCCTCATTTACTGAAGGTGGAATTTATTACTCATCACAAAGCCATTTACTACAAGATCATGTTCCTGTAGAAGACTTACTATCTCTTGAGTCATCTTGCATTGTTATATCTGTGTACCCTGCCCCCTGCAAAACCTGCAAGTTTTGGGGACACACCACATTGTTTCATTGTAAAATGAGGCACCGTAAAACCAAGCTTCCATGTTCACCATATTTGTTGAACTCTATGTGTACAAGTTGATCTTTGTTTAGATCTAAATAAAACCACCACTTCGAGAGGAAGTGAGAACCTGGTAACTGTTAGGGAATGTTGGAAAGATTGTTTTGGGAGTAACCTAACCTATAACAATTTTTGAGCAATACACTTTTTCTTCCATGTGTGCTGCTACAAACCATCCATGGTCTGCCTCATGAAACCAAGAGTAGACAAGAGTAACTAACAACTACTAAAAAATGCTATGAATAGATAAGGTGCATTAAATTGATGAATTCAAGTGACTCAGAAACTGTTGTTCCTCTGAGACGAATAAGGTAAACCTTTGTCTGAATTAAACAAATAAAGAGAATGATTGTAATGAACTGACTACACAATCAGCTATACAGAATCTAATGCAAAAATGTAGACAATCATATACTGAGAATACACACTAAGGTGTTTGGAAAGAGGTTTGATAAAGTGACATTAGGTGCTTTCACACCGCATATGGTGCTTTTCCACTGCATGGTACAGCACGGTTCACTTTTGGGGTGTTTTCCACTGGGTACGGTACCTGGTACTTTTTTCAGTACCACCTCGGTTGGGGTTCCAAGCGAACCGTACTGTTACCAAAACGTGACGTGTAAACTCTGCTGATCACTGATTGGCCGGAGAGAATCTTCACTATCTGCGTCACTGAACTTACGACACAGAGACACAACAGAACCGCTACATTTAAATCAGCACAGCCAGCGAAGGATTGAACGCAACCGTTTTGAACGAGCGCACCTTTTTTTAACAACCAAAAAGTGGCTGTTTCGTTGTCTGTTGAGGAAGTAC
>NW_015539879.1:329663-357997 GCF_001515605.1 Sinocyclocheilus anshuiensis
TGAGGAAGTACAGACGTTCCTCTCGTTGATAGCAGAGGAGCGGATCCAGCGAGAGCTTGATGGGGCAACTGAAAATTGTTTTTCAGGAGTCGCGGCAGTAGAGGCGGCGCAACTATAATGACATGTGAATAATCCCGCCCGCTCTAAAGCGATACTAAACTGCAGTGGAAATGCAAACCGAGCCAAGCCAAGCCGAGTCGTACCACGCAGTGGAAAAGCGCCAATAGTTCTAGGAACTACTCATCATGACGGTTCCGGTGAACTAAATTCCCCCCCAGGGCAATTTTCATGGTTGCATTCGCACCGCCAACAGGAACTCTGAAGTAAAGGGTGACACGGGAGTGGATTTTCAAACCTCTCCCGTCCCACTCCTACAAAAAAATCCCAATCCCACGAAAAAACTGGGGGAAAATCCTGTCCCAATCCCGGAAGAATGACTCCCATTCCCTCCCACACCAGTGTTGTTTTTTTGGCCGGAATCTTTCAGTTACAGTAAAAAAAAAAAATTACAGTACAGATCACAGCATGCCCACTTTAGTTGAATAAAAATCCAAAATGTAGTTTTTTGTAATTTTATTGAACTGAAAGCCAGCTTAAACAATGCACAGTGTGCATTGCACACACATTAAATTTAATGTAAATCATCCATGCTAACACACATTTTCTGTTTGAATTTTTTCCATCTGAAAGTAGACATTTCTCTCTCTATAGATTTATTTTTCATACACGGAGTTAGTTTCTCGCTCAAGTTCACATGACCGAGACGGCAGAAAGCGCATCCTGTTTGCTTTAATTATTTTACAGAAGCGCTACGTTTTGTTGTTATTCTGAGTGCACACAAATAAACGTAGAGTCTTTACAGATTCGAAAGATGTAATATTTTTTCTGTATGACCAAAAATTACGGAGTATTTTAAGAGCAAGTGAGCGCACCGGCGCCTCCATCTGTCCTGCTGTGAACACGCTGCTGTTCAGCTTCCACACACACACTTCAATAGCGCACATTTCTCTAGGTTAACATTAGATTGAGCGGCCATGTAAAGTTGTTACTACATACATCTTTCAGATGAAAAGCCATATTTGAGGTTGATTAATGATAGGTGGGTGTATGGATGTCCTGCCCGATGTACTATATTACCACATAAACCAGCTGTTAACGATCTGTCCGTCTCGGACTGCGTACGTCATTCACTTAACCAGCCACACCAGAGCAAACAGGAGGAGAGCATAAAGAGACCGGGCAACTAGAATTGAGTTCAAAATTAAAATATAAAATGTATAGTTTATTTATATAAAAGGTATATTTGTGTATAAAGTTGGGTATCATAGTGTTATTACGATTCCCAGTCCCGCCCACTCCCGCTGACATTTTTTCCTGTACCGTCTTAATCACGTGATTAATAGTGATTTTGTTTCCCATCCCGCGGGATTCCCGAAAAAATGTCAGCCTCTACTCTGAAGTAACATAAGCCGGCCGACTGTAGTAATTTTAGCGCAGAATTCAACAACGTAAACAACAGAAAGATGGAGGATGCCATGATCGGAGCTGTGTTTGTGATATGTATACTGGTTTTCTTGATAACGGAGATGGAATGTAGACGCATAAGTTATGCTCTAGATGCACACGTGTCAAATTCAAGGCCTGTGGGCCTATTCCGGCCCACCGGATCATTTTATGTGGCCTGCTAGATTATGATTGTCTTCAAATAAAAAATCTGTGTTGCTTTATATCGTAAATTATGAAAGTGCATATCAATACCACAAGTTTGTTTCTATTTGGTGTTCTATTTATATGTAGAAATTGACTTTGGTTTGCATATGATATGCAATGGTTAGGATTTGGGGTGTGGGGTTTTTCCATTGCTGATGACTGCGTGGATGGCTCAAAGAAATAAGTGCGGACCTCATCAAGTGCTCGAGTACCAACGACGGAAATGGTCGAGCAGCACACATGGAAAAACACGATATTCTCCATTCATTTAACAAATTAAAAAAACGAGCTTTGAGCAGCTTTCAGACACGACTTTCTTCTCATTTTAATAGTTCATTTGAGACGGTTTCTGTGGAGTTATTTTAATGACAAATGTCCAGAGCGCTATGGAAGAGCGCATATCTCCACTTGCAGGTGGATTCCTATTCACTCTCACAAAAAATGGACGCACTGCTCTATCAGTCAGACATTACACGTGTGTGCTCAAAAATGATCTCTCCTGAATTTAATGTTGCCATAAGCGCAAACCTTGAGTGTGGGCATCCACCGTCAGAAACATAAATTGGCGCATACTGTATGCCAATGAAAGTAAATCAGCATTTACATAGCATAACAGTAGTAAATGTACCTATTTGTCTCACACGTGTCCCGCATTGTCTGGCAAAATCACATCTACTGTCCTGCAACAGATCTATAACCAGGTGGTCACCCTAGCGCAGAGTAGTAAAATAAGTAAGGAATAATTGACTCCGGGCTGTTGAATGATTAGAAAAATAATGCACAACCGAGGTAGTGACGCGAAGCGGAGTGGCCGTTACACCTCGGGTGTGCATTATTTTTCTAATAATTCAACGGCCTGGAGTCAATTATTCCGCTTATACTATGGTTGCCACCAGGCCCGGATTGGCTAATCGGGAGCACTGGGAGTACTCCCGGTCTGTTTTTTTGACCGCGAGGGCCGGTGTTGTCATGCCACTGGGTTGAAATACGGATGTTGTTCTAAACTGCCTGCACGCACAGCAGCCCCACTCTTTTTATTTATTATTTTTCCGCAGCCTCATTTTTTAATTCGTTATTTTACCGCAGCCCCAGTCTTTTTATTTATTATTTTCTCGCAGCGCCACTCGCAGTTTAGTGCAGCCTGCAGGTTAATGATGACGTAATTATCTTTCGACTCCCCCCGACAGCGGCACCTTGCTCAAAAAAAAAAAAAAACATGCAAAGAGTTGGTGATATGCGAGCAAAAAAAAAAAAGAGCTAAAAATGGACAATAAAAAGCGCAAAGGTGGCGCTGAAAAGGCTAGAATAAAAAAGCTCTCGAAACTGATGCGACCAAATGTACTAAGCTGAGTACATATTTCCTTAAAACCAGCGAGAGTACAAATGAAGCTGATGAGACGGACGGTAAGCTAACGTTAAGCTAGTGCAAAACAACGTTGTCTGCAAACCACCGTTAATGTTTATGTATCAAACGTTTTCTTGTAGCTCTTCAGCAGCAGCAGCCTCTAGTCCAGTTTGCTTCTAACAGTGACGAGCCAAGCTCAGTAACATTACCAAGCACCAGTCATGAGCCCAACACACCAGAAAGGGCAGGTAGGATTGTCATTGAGTGAATATAAGAATTAGAAGAATTAATATTAAAGGGGTCATATGATGCGATTTCAAGTTTTCCTTTCTCTTTGGAGTGTTACAAGCTGTTCGTGAAGTGTTTTTTGAACATTAAAGCATGTCAACATATTCTGTTACACCAAATAATGATCTTTAAAAAAGCATCATATGACCCCTTTAATGAAGAGCATGGTGTACACCTGCTCAATGAAAAAATGCCCCGAGATAATTAATACCAGATGATTCAGCAGCACTACATTAATGAAACTGACTTGACTTGATCAGGAAGCTTTGTAAAAAAGGGGAGAATTGTTTTGTGATGAGAAATATGGCCATTTTTAAAATTTCATTTAGTGTCAGAAGCAGAGCCAGGACCCAGTTGTATCATGTAAGAGACTGATGCTCTCACTGTAGAAGACACAGGTAAGCTGTTGTACCACAGTGTGCGAATAAGCAAACATGATCACATTAGTTACAATATAACAACTTTTTATGCCCAAGTGTTACTAGTGACCCATTATGTTTTTAATCAAAAGATAGTGAATATATAAAGACCACGATTGAAAGGGAATAGGATAAAAATCATATGAAATAAGCCTGCATATTTTGCCATTTGGAAATTTTAATTTGCTTTGATTTAATTTAATTTGAACATGCTTTCCATGTCAAATATGTTAAAGCTTACAGAATGCTTTTTATTTTGATTAAATACAGGTGCACTCAAGTCTAGGGATACAGAAGGAAGTGTGAAAGGAAGAGCAGAGTCTAGTCAGGGACAGATAAAAGAGGCAACAGCTCAGCAGCAGAACTCGGAACCTCTAGCTAGGAACAAGGTAGATGAAGATGTTGATAGTTCTGTTGATAGTTTTGATTACTTTGCTCGACCTCAGTCACAGGATATACATAATTTTTTTTTCTTATCATCCTCAACAAACCCCAAATGTTCCTATACCAAAGGTTTTCAATAGCAAAGATGGAACAAACCGCAAGTGGCTGACTTACTGTGGAAAAAAAACTATCTCTGTTCTGTTCTGTTTGTTTGGCATTTGCACCATTGGTAAGTGATGGCCCTTTCATAAAGGGAGGCATGAAAGACTGGAAACACATTCACCAAAGGATAGTGGAACACGAAAGGAGTAAGACACACAGAGATAGTGCAGATGCTTACTTTCTGAAAATACAAAAGGCAGATGTGAAAAGCCTGTTGACTGGCAACCAAATGCCACGTGCTGAGCAAGTGAAAAAGAAACGTCAGGTGATGGAGCGCATAGTGGACGTTGTTAAAGTCATAGGCAAATGTGGCCTTAGCTACAGGGGAGATAACGAAGAGGCAGGTTATAGCTTAGAGAACCTTGCTGTTAATCATGGTAACGTCCTGGATTTGATTCTACTTTTGAGTAGATATGACATTTGCCTCCAACAGCATGTTAACACTTGCATTGAAAACAGCAAAAAGCAGCATGAAACTGGTGCAAAAGGCAGAGGCGCACTAGTTACTCTGCTGTCAAAAGAAACATTTAATAAAGCTGCTGATGTCATTAGCCAACTGATAAAGGTGACTATAGCAGAAGAAGTGAGACAAGCTGGCATGTTTTCAGTTCAAATTGACACAACGCAAGATATCAGCTCCAAAGACCAGTGTTCAATCGTACTTGTAGCAGATGTCATTCAAGAAAGACTGATTGCCGTGGAGGACTGCGAGTCATCTACCGGCCAGAATTTTGTAGAGCTTCTGAAAAAAGTGCTACTGGACCTTAATATTGACATTGGCACATGTGTGGGTAACTCAACAGATGGTGCCATTAATATGCAGGGACAGTTTAGGGGGTTTTCTACACTCCTCTCTGAGCATTCCCCCAATCAGGTTCATATTTAGTGTTACTCACATCTTTTGAACCTTGTACTAGCAGACACAACGGGTAGTGTTGTGGAAAGTGCATCTCTGTTTTCACTGCTTAATGATATAGCAGTTTTTTTAAGAGAGTCATACAAGCGCATGCAGAAGTGGGAAGAGAAGAGTCAGGACAAGTATCACAGACGACTGTGCCCAATAGGGCCAACTAGGTGGTGGGCTAAGGATCAGGCACTAATGGCGCTTTTCCACTGCATGGTATGGCACGGTACGGCTCACTTTTGTGGGGTTTTCCACTGGGTACATGCCATAAGTAAAGTGTTTGGGTGCTTTGAGAATTCTCAAGGAGGCTTGTTTTTGGAAGTGCTTATGACTTTAGACACCATTGTAGATGACAGTACACAAAAGCCAACTGTGAGGGCCAAGGCAAAGGGATTCATAGAAGGCCTTTTGAATTATGAGACAGTGCTCACTGCTCAACTCTTCCTTCGCATTTTTGAGCTTACATCCCCCCGTTCAAAATACTTACAGACAAGGGGAATGGATATCATCACAGCTCAACATCTGGTTGAGGGGACAGAGGAGGGTCTCAGGAAGTGTGCTAGGGACTTTGAAGGAGTTAAGTGTGCAGCTGATGAGTTTGTGAAGTGGGCTAATGGAAAGTTGCAAGAGGAGGAAGAGTGTGAGCTTGTAGTGCAGGCTGCCCTTTCTGAGAGAAGGATCAGAAAAAAGAAAAGGATGCCAGGAGAGCTTGCAGAAGATGAGCAACTGGCATCAGCTGAAACTGACTTCAAGGTAAATGTACACAATGTCATTGTAGACACAGTAACAGGCAGTATCCATGAGAGGTTTTCTGATAATGCAAAACTTTGCTCAGATTTTGCCTGTTTAGACCCTAGAAACTTTGCTCATGTGAGGGAAAATGGACTCCCCAGCTCAGCTCTAGAAGAAATAAGCAAATGTCTGCTTAAGTTTGACAATAGGGCTACAGTTGGCACATTATGTGGAGAACTGTACAGCCTTGCATCTCAGTGGGACAGACTAAAGATGTCCCCTCTGGAGGGTTACATTGTCAGGATAGCTAGTGAAATGCCACAAGGAAGTGATGAGGATCCTTCCATGGAACAGCAGGATGTCGAATTAGAGAGCAAAACTTGTTCCTCCTGTAAAAACTGTGTCATTTGTGTTTATCTCATCCTCTCTCAGTACAATCTTCTAACTGATGCCTACCATGTGATTGGACTCGCCTACAAGTTGCTATTAACATTGTCCATCACACAAGTGGCATGTGAGAGAAGCTTCTCAACAGTGAAATTCATAAAAAACAGGCTCAGGAATACTTTAACCCAAAAGAACCTTGAGGCATTCATTCTCATGTGTACTGAGAAAGAAATTCTCATGTCTTTGGACAATGACACTGTGATAAACAAAGTTGCAGAGACCAGTGCACTGCTCAGGCATTTATTAATGTTTTAGAGTTGGCCATGTTTCCTTGAAGCTACACTTATGCAGACGAAAAAGAGATGTAGCCATCATTAGAAGTTATACTGTGGAAATAAAAATTCTTGCAGATAATGTGCAATGCTTGTTTTTCTTCTTCTTCTTTATTCGTGTTTAAGGATTGGATATCTGTGAACAATTTTGCACAAAATATATATTCAGTATTCATGTTCTCATATTTGTGAAAATATTTGAAGTTGTAAAGCAGCTGTTTCCTTGACTTATGCAAAGGAAAAAGAGATGATAGTGTCATTAGAAAGTGCAATACATTTTATTTAAATTTAATTTTTTATATTTGTATTTATTTGATATTTCAAGGTTTGGATATTTATGAACACTAATTCTTACAGAAAATAGATGCTGATACTGTTAAACATTACATTGTGTTGTTGTAAAGAATACTGTTATTAACTTTTAATAAATCTTCACTGTGAAGCAACACTTAGGCTACTGTATTAGCACTGAACTGGAAATGAATTACAAGGCTGTAGATAACAGTGCACTATTGCAGACTTAGATACTGAAGTTTTTATTACATTATTTTAATATAGTCAGTCGTGAGCTAAAGTGGCCCGGTCTAAGTCATGAAACTCCAGAGCTGAAAATGTGTCCCACTCCGGCCCTGGTTGCCACACCTCAAGACATCGATCAGATGATATATTTCAACGCATTTGTCCGGTTTTTGTATTTAAAACGCTATTGTGAGTTGGATTAGTTTCTTCCGCATTTCATCCAACGCCTCCATTGCTAATTCCAAAACGTCATTTTCAGGGCTTGAAAAAAAAAAAATGCAATCGGTTCACTCGGATTTTTTAACGTTTCTGTTTCTGCGTTCCTCTGTATTATTACCGTTCCGAAACCGGTTTTAGTAGAAGAAATACCGGTTAATAACGTAATGTTTTTTTAAACAATTTTCTTTGCTTATAATAATAATAATAATAGGCCTCATAATAATAATAATAAAGTACAACAGCGTTTTCTTTACTCAAAAAGAAAAAGAAAAGAAACAGGAAGAGATCTGGTATCTTAACTCGCTGCGCTTAGTCACAGCCAATACAGCATCATCCTTTCTAGATTTTGGCCAAATGTAGGCTACTAAACAAAAGAAAAAATCTATTAACACTTTAAAGACATTAAAGTATTTTTTAAAGATATTTAAAAATGTTTGCTGCATTGTTAAAAAAAAACGCTACTTGTACAAGATTGCGTTTTGAGAGTTAAAAAAAAAGGTGCGTAGGCTCACGTCGCATTTTATTATTACATTCAGAAATAATGTAGGATAAAATTTCGGTTAAGCAAAATCTTTACAAACATCATAAACACAGTTATTAGTTTCTCTCCACATTCCACAACAAATCCTCTAAAGTTAAGGCTATGCGTTTAGGCTCTAAAAACGTCAATCCAAAAACAAATTAATTTAAGGTGAAACAGTTTCTTCCGCATTTCATCCAACGCCTCCATTGCTAATTCCAAAACGTCATTTTCAGGGCTTGAAAAAAAAAAAATGCAATCGGTTCACTCGGATTTTTTAACGTTTCTGTTTCTGCGTTCCTCTGTATTATTACCGTTCCGAAACCGGTTTTAGTAGAAGAAATACCGGTTAATAACGTAATGTTTTTTTAAACAATTTTCTTTGCTTATAATAATAATAATAATAGGCCTCATAATAATAATAATAAAGTACAACAGCGTTTTCTTTACTCAAAAAGAAAAAGAAAAGAAACAGGAAGAGATCTGGTATCTTAACTCGCTGCGCTTAGTCACAGCCAATACAGCATCATCCTTTCTAGATTTTGGCCAAATGTAGGCTACTAAACAAAAGAAAAAATCTATTAACACTTTAAAGACATTAAAGTATTTTTTAAAGATATTTAAAAATGTTTGCTGCATTGTTAAAAAAAAAACGCTACTTGTACAAGATTGCGTTTTGAGAGTTAAAAAAAAAGGTGTGTAGGCTCACGTCGCATTTTATTATTACATTCAGAAATAATGTAGGATAAAATTTCGGTTAAGCAAAATCTTTACAAACATCATAAACACAGTTATTAGTTTCTCTCCACATTCCACAACAAATCCTCTAAAGTTAAGGCTATGCGTTTAGGCTCTAAAAACGTCAATCCAAAAACAAATTAATTTAAGGTGAAACATGCCTACCTCGGCACGAATCCAAATGTTTCCGTATTCGCATTGTATCTGGATGCTAAAATATTATTTATTATAGGCTAGGCTTTGTACTTTCATCGACGTAAAACATCATCCTTCACATCGGCTATATCAGCACAGTGAGACGGTGTCCACGCTGAACGCAACAGATTGTACAACAGATCAGTGTAACTTTTTATACGTTTCTTTAACTATTTTATTTTGATAATGAACAGGCTGTAATGTCTCAAAAATAAGTTGTGTCTGTGTGCGCGTGAGGCGCCGGCACGATATGGTCATAGCTGGTTGGTTCACTGTCCGGGTCACTGTTATACCAGGATTTACAAGCTTGTTTTGACCTCACTGATTGGAGTGTTTTTGAAGCTGCTGCCACGGATCTGGATGAGCTCACAGAGACTAACATCTTATATCAGTTTCTGTGAAGACATGTGCATTCCTACCAGGACTCATTTAACATACAACAACGACAAACCATGGTTCACTGCAAAACTGAGACAGCTCCGTCAGGCCAAAGAAGATGCTTACAAGAAGGGGGACAATGTCTTGTATAAACAGGCTAAATACACACTGGAAAAGGAGATCAGAGTGGCAAAGAGGAATTATTCTGAAAAAATAAGGATTCAATTCTCTTCCAGTGACTCAGCATCAGTGCATATACTGCATTATGTTCTGCAACATCTAGACAGACCAGGGACTTATGTGAGGATCCTGTTTGTGGACTTCAGCTCGGCGTTTAACACTATCATCCCAAACCTCCTCCTGCCCAAACTAACTCAGCTCTCCATGCCCACCTCCGTCTGTCAGTGGATCACCAGCTTCCTGACAGACAGACAGCAGCTAGTGAGGCTGGGAAAATACACATCCAGCACCCGTATAATCAGCACTGGAGCTCCTCAGGGTTGTGTTCTCTCCCCACTGCTCTTCTCCCTCTACACCAACGACTGCACATCTAAAGACCCTGCTGTCAAGCTCCTGAAGTTTGCAGACGACACCACACTCATCGGACTCATACAGGACAGCGACGAGTCTGCTTACAGACAGGAGGTTAAAGAGCTGGGTGTCTGGTGCAGTCTCAACAACCTGGAGCTCAACACGCTCAAAACTGTGGAGATGACCGTGGACTTCAGGAGAACCCACCCTGCACTCCCCCCACTCACCATCATGGACAGCACCGTGACTGCAGTGGAGTCATTCAGGTTCCTGGCACCACAATCTCTCAGGACCTGAAGTGGGACACTCACATAGACTCCAAATGGGACAGTCACAAGCCTCCCGGTTTTCATCCAAAATATCTTAAATTGTGTATTCAAAGACGAACGAAGCTTTTACGGGTTTGGAACGACATGGGGGTAAGTGATTAATGACAAAATTTTCATATGCATGCCAATCACGTGCGTATCATATCCACGCCAAAGTCAATTTCTGCATATAAATCAATTAAAATAGGATTTATTAAAGGATTAAAAGGATTTATGTTAAAATAACACAGAGCAATTACATATATTTTTACATCTATGCAAATGCATATACACTATTTGTAACTTAAATAAGTAATAATAAAATAAAGAGACAGTAATTTAACAATAAAATCACGTAATCACAAAGATAGTAGCTAGTAACTAGGTTTTCATATAGCCTGTGTATATTCATCCTTGTAATTAAATCTTTTAACAATCCGTCCATCGTCCATTGTCAAACAAAGTGTTGTTTGTGAAATGTTATTTCCCTGCTTTAGTACACATTTGGGGCCGGAAGAGCCCGTTTGGAGGATTGGGCCTCCCTTTGCGTGAGCCTGTTCCCGGCTAGAGGTAATGAGTTTGGCCCATCAGGAAGGCTGGGACACCCGGACCCATAGCTCTTCCGTCAGGGGTCTACCCATCTGTGTTTTCTCTGGTAGCGCTTCGCCTTGAGGAGAGGGGCCGACTGGGGCCCGGGGTCGCGAAGCCTGTACCTGCCAGCCAACAGCCAATGTTGAAGTAGCCCTCAGTGAAAATGAGTTTGACACCCCTGCTCTAGAAAGAATAAATCAGAGGGTGAAGAGACGAAATCTCCTACGGCAACTTGCATTGCTACATATGATCCGAGTCAGAGAAAAGAGCACAACACCGTAGACAAAGGCTACGTTTACACTGCAAGTCTTAATGCACAGATCCGATCTTTTGACCATATCCGATTTTTTGGCACGTCTGTTTACATTCACTTTAGACACGACTGGTAAATCTTTATGAGCAAACGTGTCGCCCTCGCATTGGGAGTTGTGGAGAATCGGATATGTATGTTTAGACGTAGGTCGGATATCCAGATATCAGATGTGTATTCGATTAAAATCCACATTTGGAAGTGGCTCAGATCGGATGCAAAAAAATCGGATCTTGTGCGGGTTTTTGTGTTTACACGTGTGCAACGAATTCCGATCTGTGTCAGATGTGATCGAAAGATCGGATTTTTTTGTGCCAGTGTAAACACAACCTAAATAATTTAGGTGTCTAAATACGTCTGTGACACTAATACAAATTCCGATCTGTGTCAGATGTGAGCGAAAGATCGAATTTTTTGTGCCAGTGTAAACGCAGCCAAAGATGACAGGTAAATGCCGTTAACATTAACCTTCATTATGTTTGTCTTGTAACGCTTTAAAATACTTTTTACATGTTTAATTAATAACTACACAGGAAGAAATGAGTAATGCAAGCATTAATGTTCTAATGATTACTAGGATGTTATCATGATATTTTTATGTTGATTACCATTTGTATAACCACACAAATACCATAGTTAAACTATGGTTTTTGTAGCAAAACCATGGTTAATTTGTGGTTACCATGGTTTAACTACAATAACCTTTTTTTTTGGTTTCGCTTGTAGGAAAACCATTGTTAATTTTTGTAAAGTAATTCTACATTACTTGTTTATCACATTAATTATGCACCTGTATATATAGTACAGTATATAGTATAGTCCTCGGTAGTTAAAGATGTTTTCGAATATTAGTTACTAGATGTCAATATATTGTGTGGAAACTCGCAACTAACACAAAGTACAGAATTGTGTCGCACATCTGTTTGGAGTTGACATTTCAACTGCCTGTGACTGCATGAAAGACTTATGCTCCTCTGTTGAAACCATCCTGTTGCCTGAAGTCATTTAGATACCAAATGCAGAGAAGCTGAAAGAACTGTCCCTTTACTTTGAGCAAAGATGGGGGTTACCGCAATGCGTGGGGGCTATTGATGGCTCCCACATCCCTATCATGGCTCCCCAGGAATACCACACAGAGTATTTCAATCGTAAGGGGTGGTATTCCATTGTCTTTCAGGCAGTTGTTGATGGAAAAGGTTTATTTTGGAATATTTATGCCGGGCTTCCTGGCAGTTTGCACGATGCCAGGGTTCTGCATCTGTCTGCGTTATGGGAGCTGGCTGAAAGAGTAAAGTTGCTTTCACAGCAATTCAGGAATGTCAGTGGTCAAGAAGTTGGCCATTCAATCATTGTAGATGCAGTGTATCAACTGACAGTCTAGCTCATAAAGCCTTTTTCTGACAATGGTGGCCTGACACAACAGCAAAAAGAATGTTTGTTGATTTTTTTCGTGGAACTGCTTTGCCGTGTGATGAAAGCCCAATACTGCTTTTCATGTTTTGCTTGGTTCCTTCAAAATCACGTTGGATTTCCTCCATAGCATACATTTTTAGAAGTGCCAAGACTTTGGAGTCGGTCCATCTATCGCTGTTTTAAATCTTGTACTGTAAAATGTTCCGTGAATGCATGTTGTGTGTTTACATGGGTTTTTAAAAATTGTGGGTGCTGGTGTTTCTCCACATGCATTCGGCCAATCAGCATACACTTACGTCACTGGTAGTTCTTATAGGACTGTTTTAGACCCTACTTTGAAGTAGGAGCTAATTAAGTTCCCCTAAACTGCAGCGTTTAAATACGTTCCCAGTTCCTGCGGTGCGAACATGCTAAAAAGGAGTAACTTCCGCTAATAGTTCTAGGAACTATGAAAAGGTTCCTCAGGTACGAAAGCACTTATTTACACATTGAGGCCAAACACGATTTGTAATGTTGAACTTTCACCCTTGTGGTCATGTATACACATTAAGCATATACAGTTCTGTATATCCACCTTATTTTTCATCACGGAAAAGTAAGCCATTTTATGTGAATGTTCAGGACTTCTGTTCATTAGCCGTTGTAGGGAAATAAACCAGAAAAATAACAGTGCAGTTAACGGTAAAACTGTTTGAACTACAAACCAGTGTGCTCACAATTAGGTTAATGCATTAAAATAATATGGTAAGACATAACCGTTTTCATGCATCAAAATGAGCTGTTTTGTAGAGCTAAAAATAGCTGGAAGTGGATGACACCGGAAGCCAGACACATTAAATTTAAAAATGGCCGTGGCTGCTCTTATGGGAAAAATAAGGTGGATAGATATGGAAAAGGCCCATTTTGTATAATAGAAGTGTCTGTGAATTATGTGGAGATACGCTCTACCATTGTGGTTTCAAGTCAAATGGAAAAACACGTTTTACCTGGGCATCCTAACGAATTTGTGGATAATGAAGCAGAACGAAGCAGTTCCTTCATGGGAGTCACTGCATGTTAATGTGATCCTCCCTGTTCTCCACAAGAAGTAGTGTTGTTTTATCTTAAGGCAAAAGACATTTGTTTATATTGTCCACATAATCCTGATCACATTTAAGTTAAATTTTGTTTGCCTGCTGTTCACTTCAAAACTGATCAGTAATCCTTCCTGTATGGTACACCCTAAAATACACTGAGGTGCAAATACTATCTGCTCTACTGGCACTAAGTACACTGCTCACAAAAAATTAAAGGAACACTTTGAAAACACATCAGATCTCAATGGGGAAAAATATCATGCTGGATATCTATACTGATATAGACTGGGTAATGTGTTAGGAACGAAAGGATGCCACATTGTTTGATGGAAATGAAAATGATCAACCTACAAAGGGGCTGAATTCAAAGACACCCCTAAAATCAAAGTGAAAAAATTATGCAGCGGGCTAATCCATTTTGCTGAAATTTCATTGCAGCAACTCAAAATGGTACTCAGTAGTTTGTATGGCCCCCACGTGCTTGTATGCAAGCCTTACAACATTATGGGCATGCTCCTAATGAGATGACAGATGGTCTCCTGGGGTATTTCCTCCCAGATCTGGACCAGGGCATCACTGAGCTCCTGGACAGTCTGAGGTGCAACCTGGTGGCGGCGGATGGACCGAAACATAATGTCCCAGAGGTGTTCTATTGAATTTAGGTCAGGCAATAAATATCAATTCCTTCATCCTCCAGAAACTGCCTGTATACTCTCGCCACATGAGGCCGGGCATTGTCGTGCACCAGGAGGAACCCAGGACCCACTGCACCAGCGTAGGGTCTGACAATGGGTCCAAGGATTTCATCCCGATACCTAATGGCAGTCAGGGTGCCATTGTCTAGCCTGTAGAGGTCTGTGCGTCCCTCCATGGATATGCCTCCCCAGACCATCACTGACCCACCACTAAACCGGTCATGCTGAATGATGTTACAGGCAGCATAACGTGCTCCACGGCTTCTCCAGACCCTTTCACGTCTGTCACATGTGCTCAGAGTAAACCTGCTCTCATCTGTGAAAAGCACAGGGCGCCAGTGGCGGACCTGCCAATTCTGGTGTTCAATGGCAAATGCCAATAGAGCTCCACGGTGCCGGGCAGTGAGCACAGGGCCCACTAAAGGATATTGGGCCCTCAGGCCACCCTCATGAAGTCTGTTACTGATTGTTTGGTCAGAGACATTCACACCATTTTGAAGGGCTCTGGCAGTGCTCATCCTGTTCCTCCTTGTACAAAGGAGCAGATACCGGTCCTGCTGATGGGTTAAGGACCTTCTACGGCCCTGTCCAGCTCTCCTAGAGTAACTGCCTGTCTCCTGGAATCTCCTCCATGCTCTTGAGACTGTACTGGGAGACACAGCAAACCTTCTGGCAATGGCACGTATTGATGTGCCATCCTAGAGGAGTTGGACTGCCTGTACAACCTCTGTAGGGTCCAGGTATCGCCTCATGCTACCAGTACTGACACTGACCCTAGCCAAATGCAAAACTAGTGGAAAACAATCAGAAAAGAGGAGTAGGGAAAAAAATGTCAGTGTCCTCCACCTGTAAAACCATTCCTGTTTTGGGGGTCGTCTCATTGTTGCCCATCTAGTGCACCTGTTGTTAATTTAATAAACGCCAAAGCAGCTGAAACTGATTAACAACCCCCGCTGCTACTTAACTGACCAGATCAATATCCCAGGAGTTTAACTGACTTGATCAGTGACTTGATCTTTTTTGAGCAGTGTATAAACTGCAACACTATTTACTCACAGTGAAGATTAGTGACCAACCAATATTTACATGAAGAAAAAACTATTTTGTTATTTATACTTGCTGTAAATTATACCCATCACTATATATTTACACTTAGTGTAAATGGCATCTAATGCGAATAGCACTTGTTGCAAATAGCTTTCATAAAGTTGCTGTAAGTGTAAACTGTGTAAATAAAAATGCTTTACTAAGTACTTACCACAGTTCTTAACCACTTGAGAGACCTCTCGAGCTGTCTTAAATAACTGGGAGAGTAAGATTCTTAGCTGTAAGAAATTTGATAACTTGCTTTTTATACTTAAGTTTGAAAGTAGGAGTAAATTTCATGATTTCTCAGCACTAAAATGGCACTTTGAGAAGCTTGATAAATACGGGCCCAGATGTCATCAGATGAGCCCCAACAGTAGCCATATTCAAGCCCAGACTGACATGTTTACCAGCAGTGTTGGGCAAGTTACTCTGAAAATGTAATCAAATTACTGATTACTCCTTTTAAAAGTAATCACGTTACTGTTCTGATTACTTTATTTCAAATGTAATGTATAGAGAGCTCGGCTTGTAACTATACTCGAATTACTATTTTGAAAAGTATAAAGCGTTAAATTACTCCGTTACTAAAAAAGTGATCAAATTACAGGAACGCGTTACTGAGTAATGCGTTACTGCCCAACACTGTTTACCAGTGCATTCTTTCACTAAAGATGAATCATATAATGCAGCACAATGTTCATTATATCATGTAGTTTGTCATTTTATTCATAATCTCTCATTTACATCGTAGTATGAGTTTAACAAATATATCAATTAATGGAATAGAGAGATGTCTCTATACGGTCAAAACCGGAGGGTGTATATCACAACCTCTCAAGATTTGAAACTACAACAAAGTAAATGGTTAGGTGTAGATACAGATGTTAATGTGCAAAAAAGAAAACAAAAAGCCAAAAGCAAAGTATAAAGAGGTGATCCAAATAAAAGAAGGGGTTATAAAGGCTGACAATCACATTTTGCCCACATTCAGCTGCGGTGTGAACGTTTCCTTAATTTCACACAGACGCGTATTTTCTGGTGCAATTTTAATTTGCCGAACCATTTAAACCTCTTTCCACACAAAGAACACAAATGTTTCACATTTTCATGACTTTTCAAGTGTATCTGTAAGTGTGACGACAAAATAAATTTTTTGTTACACTGATCACAATTAAATGGCCTTCCTCCAGAGTGACTGCGCTGGTGATTTTTCACATTTCTGTTTTTTCTTAACCTCTTGTCGCACTCCGAACTCTGCAATTTCTGTCCAGAATGAGTTTGCAAATGACGTTTCGCATCTCTTTGATATGTGAAACACTTGTCACACTGAAGACACTTGAAAGGTTTCTCTCCAGTGTGAAGCCTCAAGTGAGTTTTAAGATTTCCTTTTTGTGAGAAGCTCTTCCCGCACAGTTTGCAGGCGTAAGGCTTCTCTCCAGTGTGAAGACTCATGTGAGTGCTGAGGCTTTTTTTATGACTGAAACTCTTTCCACACTGATTACATTTAAAACAGTTCTCTCCTGAGTGAATTCTTATGTGGTAATTAAGGGTTACCTTATGTGCGAAACTCTTTCCACACTGACCACATACAAACGGCTTCTCCCCAGTGTGAATGTTCTTGTGATATCTAAGGTTTAGTTCTGTTGTGAAGCTCTTTTCACACTGATCACATGTAAACAGCTTCTCTCCAGTGTGAATTCTCATGTGGGAATTAAGGGTGTTTTTATGTGCAAATCTCTGTCCACACTGAGGGCATGTATAAGGCTTTTCTCCAGTGTGAATTCTCATGTGGACTTTAAGGTTTCCTTTTTGAGTGAAACTGCTCCCACACTGTTGGCAGGTGAAAGAGCTCTCTCCAGTGTGAATTCTCATGTGGATATCAAGGTTTTGTTTTTTAGTAAAACGTTTTCCACACTGTTTGCAGATGAAAGAGTTCTCTCCAGTGTGGAGTCTCATATGGACTAAAAGGTTTTGTTTCTGACTGAAACTCTTTCCACACTGTTGGCAGGTGTAAGGCTTTTCTCCAGTGTGAACTCTAATGTGGACTATAAGGTTTTGTTTTTGATTGAAGCTCTTTCCACACTGTTGGCAGGTGAAAGAACTGTTAGCTTTGGTCTTCTTAGCTCTTTTTCTTGTGGATTTTTCTCCAGTTATGAAAATATGTTTCTCATTCTGATTTTTCTCATCCATTTCATTCAATTCTTGACTCTCCTCTTTAAGGGTCATCAGGTCTACAGTGAAAAAAGACAAATGTAAGTTAACACCAGTTTAATGACACAAAGTAACAGACATCAAAACCAACATAAGGTATCAAAACTTGTTTCCTGTAATCACAGAACCTATTCTGAATGTTGTTAACTTTTTGCTTTCTTTACTTTCAAGCCGTTATAAAACCCCTTATCAAGCACAGCTTGAATAAAGGAGAAATGGTTTAGAGCTAAATCATACAGAACTTTGTTGTGTCGCTGGACTTGCCTATATCCTATCACCAACAGCCACTGGTGTGGAAGGAAAAAAAAAAAGATTATTTGATGCATCACCATTTTTCTTCAACTCTGTGTGAGCAGTTAAATGCACTTTCATCTCAAAATGTTTTTTTGATACTAAATTAAAGTAGTCAGTTGTGTCTTGTGAACAGGACAAAACATCTGATATGTTAAAAACCGATCTGTGCATTAATGGAATTAACCAGGGCTCAAAACTGATGCTTGTCCAAGACTAGTGTCACGCCCCTGGACTCTATGTGTTGTGTTTTCCCTCCCCAGGTGTGCTGTGTTCCCTTTAATTAGTCATTCCTTGCACCTGTGTTTTTACAATCACCCAGTGTTTAAAAGTCCCAGTCCTTTCAGTTAGTGTTTGTCGGTCCTCAAACGTCATTCCTTGTGTTCCAGTGTCTCCTACGTTCCCCCGTGTGATCATTAAAGACTGTGAATTGAAGTTATCTCCGTGTTTCCTCATTCCTTGCCTCCTGAGAAGTGTGACAGAAGGACCGACCAAAACAGTAACTTCCGTGTTTTCCCCTCCGTTTGTTTTCCAGTTTTCTCTCAGTGTTTTTCTTTCCGTTGTGTCCCCATGGGTCCCTTCACTCGCCCCGAATTCCTCCTCCTGCTGGAGCAGGGAGACAAGACTCTCGAGGACCATACCAGACTGTTCCTGTTGGTCGCTAACATCACCAGCGTTCCTCGCTCCTTGCCTCCCGAGAAGTGTGACAACTAGTGATTTTTTTTTTTTGAAGAGGCAAGTGAAAGAGAATTTCACCTGCATGACAAGACAAGTAAATGAAAACATGTTCTTATGTGTATTTAAATGGCTGTAACGAAATAAGCAATATATGGTTGAAAACACTGAACAGTTGCGATATATGAAAATAACTAAGCATGTCCAGCTCTGGCTCTGCAGCAGCCAAAGCGTGAAAGCAGTTTGAATTTACCAGTTGACGCAATGAACATTCTAATTACACTGGTGCTCACTCACATGTTAGGACACACACATGACATTCTTCAACAATATCATTAATTTCTGTAGATTTGAGCTTTGAGAATGAAAACCAACCTGTTTGTTCCTCAGTATCTTCTTGTTTCATGCTGAATGCTTCTTCAATCTTTATGTCTTCACTCTCCTCTTTAATAAACGCCATCTTTATAATAGTGTGTCACGTGGATCTCGGTTGCTTCAGCAGGAGTTTTTCTGTGTGTTTGGGGACACTGTCATGTTTAAGATGAGAACAATTAACAGAAAGAAAAAAATTAAAAATAAATCTAAAAATCTATTAAAGGGTTAGTTCACCCAAAAATGGAAATTGTCATTAATTACTCACCCTCATGTCGTTTCAAACCCGTAAGATCTCCGTTCATCTTCGGAACACAAATTAAGATATTTTTGATGAAATCTGAGACCTCTCTGACCCTCCCATAGACAGCAATGTAATTACCACGATCAACGTCCAGAAACATAGCAAGGAGATCTGTAAAATAATCCATGTGACATCAGCGGTTCAACCGTAATTTTACGAAGCTACGAGAATACTTTTTGTACGCAAAGAAAACAAAAATAATGACTTTATTCAACAATTTGTCTCCTCCACGTCACCCTGGTGCCATTTTGGAGAATATCCACTGAACGTAAACTGCGTATGCTATTCTGTGTCAGCTACGTCATGCGGATACGTTTTCTACGTTGCTTTAGATTTGAACGAAAACCGCGTGACGCAGCTGACACAGAATAGCATACGTTGTTTACGTTCAGTGGATATTCTCCAAAATGGCACCAGGGTGACGTGGAGGAGACAAATTGTTGAATAAAGTCATTATTTTTGTTTTCTTTGCATACAAAAAGTATTCTCGTAGCTTCGTAAAATTACGGTTGAACCCCTGATGTCACATGGATTATTTTACCGATGTCCTTACTACGTTTCTGGACCTTGATCGTGGTAATTACATGGCTGTCTATGAAATAAAAATATCTTAATTTATGAACGGAGGTCTTACGGGTTTGAAACGACATGAGGGTGAGTAATTAATGACAATTTTCATTTGTGGGTGAACTATCCCTTTAATGCATCTCAATTAGTTCCCTAGTTCAGTAGTCAGTGCACTGGTCAAGTAGTGTCAGGGTGATAGTTAATGATTTTAAATGGCCTTATTAGCCAAACTACAGACACTATTTAAGTTGTTATTTATATTCATTTTGATTAATTAAAACGTAATGAAAGCATTTGCATTTGGTTTGTAAAAGTTGTTACTCATGTTTGTGTTCTCGTTGCATTGTTATAACCAACAGTTTATTGGAGCGCCTGGAATGAGTGAATCATTTTGTGAAGCAATTCATTCAGATTCAGAATCAGAATGAGCTTTATTGCCAGGTGTGTTTACACATACGAGGAATTTGTTTTAGTGACAGAAGCTCCACAGTGCAACAGAATGACAGTGACAAGACACAGATAATAAAAAATGATATACAAAATCCATTCAGCTGTTTATAAACTTGTCTATATACCAATTCTCGATATGTGGAGTGAAATGAGATGCACCTTTTAATCTATTAATAAAGTGCTGATGCTCTTTATTCGTAACAACGTTTCTTAAAGTAAGCATTGCACTGCTACATTCAATAATAATTCATTTCACACAGTTTGTAAACGCTATGAAATTTAATTGGCATTTTAGGCACTGATATAATTACCTTACATGCTGCTGCTGCTTCTTCTTCTTTCTTTTAAGTGGCAAATCGCACCCTACACGCTTTAAAAACACAAACCTTTCTAAAGACGAATCAAAACAGACACCGGAGCGCGACGCAGCCTTATGACGTCACATTGCCAGACCAAAATAAAAGTCCTGGACACACGCTGCTGTCTGACAACACAGAAGTGCACAGAAATTTACATGCAAACACACACAAAACATGTCAGAGGTATTTATAATTGAATTATACATATTTAAATATATGTTGTACAATGCTGAAAATGACTACCAATGAAAAAGAATGTACTACATCTAAATATGTGAGATTCTGTTTAGGAGTTTAGAAGACTTTTTCAGTAATAAGACACTTTTTTTTTTTCATTGTTGTTTATATGCATTTTTCAAAAGTGCCAGAGTAGCAACTACCTAACAGGTTTGCTAATAAGGGCCACAGACAAACACAGGTAATATACAGACGTTGAAATATGTTTTATTAATTGTACAAAATTAATTGTGGCTGTCTGTGTAGCTTCTTCAATTTATACTATTTACTCATTAAAAAATGTATTATGGAGGAGTTACTTTTAATTCCTATTTTTTTTTATTGTTGATTAACAAGTAATTATGTCACTTGTGTATTACAGTTATATTAACATTAATATCAACTGTATTACTAATCTGAGTGCTAGATGTCACTATTAATCACTTTACTTCTAGCAGCAGTCATTGTCACATATAATTCAAATAAATGACATTGCAGTCATCAAACACTTAATTGCACTGTCCATGAACCGGCTGTGAAATACCCAGCAAATGTATTTGAAATGAGCATTTCATGTCTTCTAATTTTAAAAGAGTATGGACTGGGGCGGGATATTCTATTTTCTAGTATGTTTGAATGGCTTTTATCTTTATAAAAACTGGAAAGGTGACTATCCTGCCCCTGTAGAGGAGTTAAACAACCTGCAGACACCGAGTCTGTGAAAACACTTCCTGTACTGTATCTATACTGCAGCACTTAAGAGATTCTGAAGGACTTGGCTGATCTCAGGGCATCCCATCCAGAAGTGCCAGTGGCCTCTGAATCTAAAAGAGGCTGAGATCCAAACAGTGCTGACCAAGAATCTTCCTGACACTTTTGAGGACAAATGTGAGAAGGAGGTCTGAAAGCAAATCAGAAAACAGCTATAACCCTGTTGAAAAAAACAGCATATGCTGGTTAGGTATGTTTTGACGCTGGGATGCTGGTTTAAGCTGGCCCTTTGCTAGTTTATGCTGGTTTAAGATGGTCCTTTGCTGGTTTATGCTGGTCCTTTTGCTGGTTTATTTAAACCAGCAAAGGACCAGCATAAACCATTGCTGGACCAGCTTAAACCAGCAAAGGACCAGCTTAAACCAGCAAAAGGACCAGCATAAACCAGCATCCCAGCGTCAAAACATACCTAACCAGCATATGCTGGTTTTTTCAACAGGGAAGATAAAGTGACTGACCTGAATATGAATTGGTAACACTTTATTAAGGTTCCCTTTACGAAGGGTTTATAAAGGTGTTCATTATTTACTAATAACACATTTAGAATCGCATTGAAAATCATTAACTTTAACAATTTATGAAAAATTCTGACATTATCTGCCAAATAGTGCACGTTGTAAATGCTTAATAAATACCCATACTTTCGAATCTGAATCAAAACCATTTTCATGACAGCAAAAAATAGATTATTATAGTGCCATAGCAGGCGTTTAGGCTGTAATGTCTCAATTTGCTTTAAGGTTCACAGGTATTTACTTTGCACTAACTTACAGAGGTAAGATATATATAACTTGTGAACAAATGGTTCACTGGTGTCCACCCAAGATTAGGTTTAAATGTAAATAATATTGAAATTAAATTATTCATTAATAATATCTTATGAATAAAGAGGTTGTGGTCACCTTTTTTGCGTCAGTCTTTGTCTTTAGAGGACAATGGGTACGACATGGTAAGAAAAGTGACATGAGATATTAATAAACTCATTAATGACAAAGGAGACCTTAAAGGGGTCATATGATGCGATTTCAATTTTTCCTTTCTCTTTGGAGTGTTACAAGCTCTTGGTGCATAAAGAAGAGCTGTAAAGTTGCAAAGACTAAAGTCTCAAATCCAAAGAGATATTCTTTATAAAAGTTAAGAGTCAGCCACGCCTACCTAAAACGGCTCGTTCTATCACGCCCCCACATACCTACGTCACTATTTGGGCGGCGTTATGCAACTCTTCCCACATCTTCACGCAAAGAAAGAAGGCGTAACTTTTATTCTCGCTGTAGTATTGTTGTTGCCGCCGCCGCCATGTCGTGAAGACGCTGTGTGCTTCGTTGTGAAAGTGAAACTACTTTGTTTGGCCTTCCAAAAGAGGACGATATCTGCTTCGTCATGCCTGGAGCTGATCCGTGCTGGTCGCAGAGGAACTACTTAAACTTCGCACTGTTGATCGCCGGATCGGCTTTCGCCGTGAACGAAGCGGAGTCCAGCCCGGGGTCGTCACATGTGGTTGCTGCAGGCATCACAATATGGTAAGGGACGTAACATTTCCGCCACACGCTTGAGGAATTCGGCCAATCATAACGCACTGGATAGCTGGCCAATCAGAGCACACCTCGCTTTTTCAGACCGATGAGCTTTGTAAAAATCGACACGTTTCAGAAAGGCGGGGCATAGAGGAGAAACAATAATGTACAGTATGTGGAAAATAATGTGTTTTTTTAACCTTAAACCACATAAACACATTTCATTACACCAAATACACAAAATAATGTTCTTTTTAGCAACATCATATGACCCCTTTAATGAAAAGTGTTCGATCAGTTGAATCAGTAGTTTTATACAGGTAGATTGCTATTTTTTTAATTTATTTTTTCATTTCTTCAACAGGACACAAAAAAGCAGACAGAGTTGAATTATCAAATTACAGTTGCTGTTCATGTATTACCACCAAATTTAAAGTCAACAGACACTTCAGGTAAAAGAAATTGTGCCAGATGAAATTTTCTTTTTTTCTGTTCTTGTTGTTCCTCTTTGCTTCAGTGATTCTGCTTGATTCTGCCTTGCCCACAATTAATGGTCTTTTTTTCTGAGGTGTATAGTAAATAGTTATAAAAAATAATAACATAGTTGTGAAATGATTGCATAACCAACTTTTTTTATTAGACTGATATATTACTGTATTGTCTTATATTGTGATTTGAGACAATGTGTGGACAGGACTTTTATTTTGGTGTGGCGATGTGACGTCACACGGCGGCGCCACGCTCCTGCCTATTTGATGCGGCTGAAGTAAGGTCTGTGTCTTTAAGCTTTTAAAGTGTTTACATCGAAACAAAACAAAGCACTCTTTAGGGGTTTTTTTTACAAGCGGTGTAAAATAAATAAATTATTATTAAATTGTAACATTGTAATGCTTTATATAGCATTAATAAACGTTTGTTTATTTATTTATTGTTGTTTTATTTTGTGTGAGTAACAGAAAAGGTGCGTCTCATTTCGCTCCCCATATCGCGATTCTGTTAATCGTGAACGGCATTCGTAGTGTGTTCACTGGCAAGTAGTGATGGAGAAACGGAGCTTTTTGAAACTTCGAGTCATTTGAATCAATTGCTTCATAAAATGATTCACTGACTAGAACAGATGGAATCACCACATAAACACAGTTATTGTAAGGACAACTTTTACAAACTACCTTAAAATGTTTTCATTTAACTTAATGTAATCTTTTAAATGTAATATACAAATCAATGAAGTATAAATCACAATATGAAGTGAAGTGATTTGAGTTCTTTTATTAATTTGTTATGCTATTTTTGAGTGTTTTTGGCTAATCAGGCCATTAACTATTACTCTGACTAGCTCATTTGCCAGTGCGCTGACTACTGAACTAAGGAGCTGATTTGAGACACACCCAGAGTTTTAGACTGGATTTTCCCCCTTCTTTCTGTTAATTATTCTCATCTTATTTTTTTCTTGTTAATTATTCTCATCTTAAACATGATAAATTGTCCAAACACACAGAAAAACTCCTGGTGGAAGCAAAGAGCCACGTGACACATTATTATAAAGATGGTGTTTATTAAAGAGGAGAGTGAAGACATGAAGATTGAAGAAACGTTCAGAGTCAAACAAGAAGATACTGAGGAACAAACAGGTTGGTTTCTGTTCCCAAAGCTGAACTCACTCATTTGAGTTCAGCTGAAGTCATTTGATCCTTAATAAAATAGTGACCTCTATAGAAATTAATGATATTTTTGAAGAATGGTGGACTGAATAAAAACACCTGTTTGCCTTTTACTCCTGGAAGTTAAAAAAAAAAAGAAATAAATCGGGGTCAAAAACATATTAATGAGCATAAAAAACGTAATGGACTACTTGCACAACTATTTCCGTGTTCTACTTATTACAGCTCCGGAGTTTCTGGTCAGCGTTTAGCGTACATACATACAGACCGATTTTAATAAGAGCACAGATTATTACTACGTTTTATGGCTGGCAATTAAAAAAAAAAAAAAAAAGCAATTGATAATATTCTCTGCATTAACATAAATTATCTTCTACCTTCCAAACGTGCATCATTAATAATAAATATATTTACCCAATGTCGAGGTCCAGCGCTTGTCTTCTCATTAACAGTATTCTTCTCATACTGATTATTTCATACCTGTTGAATTTACAGTTTGATAAACACCCTTACGAAAATTAACCATGGTTTTACTATGGTAAAAATGTAGTAGTGTAGTGTAGTTTTTTTGCGGATTACCATTATTTGTATATTTGTACCATACGTTTACTACAAATACCATGGTTAAACTATGGTTAGTTTAGCAAAACTCTTTAATTTGTGGTTACTATGGTTTAACTACAATTTTTGGGTTTTATTTGTTGTAAAACCATGGTTAATTTTCGTAAGAGTGTATTGCTTGTGTGCTTTGAATGTCCGCTATAACTGCAATAAAGAAATGTTATGATGTTGAACATTTAATTAATTTTACACAGTAACGCGTTGACAGTTGCGGGTACTTTGAATATTCATATTTTGAATATTCATATATTCATATTTATTGTATAGAGTGAAATGATGGTGAATGAAAACATATTTAATACAGGCAAAGAAAGGTTCATTCTGATCTTATTTATCAGATCTCACACAAACTGCAGCATCGCAATTCTAGTTTAGAGCACTGACCCCTGGTTTTGAAGCAATCACGTATAATTAGCAGCCACCGCTTTCTCAGATCGGCAAATGTTGGATTAAAACTTAAAGTTCTGTCAAGTTTGGAAAACTCTGTACACAGTAATCATCAGAATATCTCTTCTACTGACTCTGAAGTGTCCGTATTTTGAAATCATCCCGCGGACTCTCATTTTTTAATAAGCGTTTAAGTCACAACAAGATGATTACAGCATATTGAAAATATACCTAACTGGAAATAACCGGGCAGTATTATTTCAAAATGAAAGTGCGTCATGAGGCTCAGTGCAAGTCGTCCATTAGCAGTAAATATGATTGGAATTAAGTGATAAATAAGTCATATGTTTAAAATAACAGGGGGAAAACATGTTTATTTATTTGTTTGTGCACTGTCACAGCTTGGTAGAATTACTGTATGTTGTCTACATTTTTTCTTCATTTAAGAAGAAAATTTATTCATTTTGGTGAGCCATTAAAATGGCCAGTTGCCAATAATTTTATGATGAACTGCAACATGATAGATGATTTAAATTTTGAGCAACCCAATCAGTTTCAAATCAAAACACAAATTGTGCACTAGAGAAAGCATCTGTTGTGAATAATGTTTCTCATCCCGAACTCCCTGTAGTAGCGCTTGTGAGATTTTCTGCACATTAAGACCCACGATGTGAGGAACACCCCCACCCCCAATATAATTATTCCATAATATAGTTCCATGTCAACTCAATCAGAGATCCCCTGCTCAAATTTTTGATTTTGTCAATATTTTTTTCTAAAGAAAGATGAACATGTATAGTGATGAAAACCAAATGTGGGTCATACAGATGCTTACAGATGATACTTTTTTGTCTGAAGAACAAATAGTGTTGAAGCTGGAAATGTATCTTGTTTTCCTCTATCAAAACAATTGCATAGAACATACCTGTCTGAATGCCATAAAGATTATTTTTTCCAAAGTTTGCATGGCTTTAATACCTTTTAATATCATTTTAAATTCTGGTTCTTAATAAACATTTCTTTTATAATCTTCATTTTTAAGGCCCTGTATGTTCAGTCCCAGAGATATGGGGATGTCAGTGTGGCTCCATATCCAGTTTGCTGAATAATACCCACATTCAGGGATCAAAAACCAAATGTTGGTCACTTTGTATATAGCTGATATTTATTGTATTTAAAGGGGAATGTCTGAAGAATGAAGTTGAAACTAGAAATATATCTTGTTTCCGTCTATCAGAACAATTGCATAGCCTGAAACATAAAATGAGATTACCCAGGATCCCATTTAATCAGGGTTTGGAATTACCCAGGGTTAACTATTTTGTGTGAAAGCCCTTTTCAATCAGTTGTTTCAATCAGTGATTTCACCAAACACGCCTCTTAGCACTGGATACTACTTGATCTATGACTATGCTTCACATGTTATAAAAGTTTTTAAAAATTCTAATACTTAATCCATGTGGGGCAAATCTTGGTTTATTGATGTAAGAACAATGTGTGAGGAGAGCAACCACATTTCCCTATGAGGCATGGGATTTGTTTCAAACGTAGTTATGCATATTTGAGCTATTGGTAGCTTCAGGAGCTTTTAAAATGAACAAAATGCCTACTTACAAATATCCTTGACTGATGCATATATAGAATCTTATGAATAGACTACTCAGAGCAAGTTAATATGCCTCGACTTGACTATTTCAGTGCATTTTTAGCACTCAGATGAGTATGTTCTATACAATAGTTTTTATAGAGCAGAACAAGCTACAATTATAGTTTTAACATTATTTATTCTTCAGACATTTCCCTTTTAATACAATAAATATCAGCTTTATACAAACATTTGGTTTTCAAACATTGAAAATGGGTAATATTCAACATCTGGACATGGAGCCGCATGGAGGGTCTTAGGGACTGTTCAATGAAGATTCCAGAAAAGAAAAAGTATTAAGAATCAGAATCCAAAATCATATTGAGACGTTCTCTTGAATAAATATTGAATTCTAGGCATGCAAACTTTGGAAAAAGATTATTTATGGCATTCAGGCTGGTATGTTCTATGCAATTGCTTTGAAACAAGCTACATTTATAGTTTCAACATTATTTATTCTTCAGACATTTCTCTTCAAGGGGTCCCATTATGCTTTTTCACTTTTTCAACTTTAGTTAGTCTGTAATGTTGCTGTTTGAGCATAAAAAAGATCTGCGAAGTTACAAAGCTCAAAGTCTAATTCAAAAGGAGATATTTTATTTAACAGAAATCACTTTTCAAAAACTACAACGAACGACTCGTTTGGACTACAACGCATATTTTCCGGGATTTGTGATATCACAAATATCGACGAATGGGACGAGACCTGGTTAAGCTGCACTAGAGATGGCAACGAGTGTTATCACTATGTCTGAGACACGCTAGCTTTCCCAAGGCAGACGAACTTAGAGTGGTTACAATCATCCGGGTTTAAATCGCTCTGATAAACCGTATATTGCCGTAGTCGTGAGTTTATTAGTCACGTTGAATCAATGAAAGCAGTTGAATCTTCTGTTTATTCAGCTGCAGCGATTTCCTGGGTTTTTTCTGCGAGACATATTTGGAGTTTCAGCGCGAGAGCACCCTCTGGCCTTCGGCTGGAGATTTACTGCTGATCACAGAACCGTGCTTCACTGAAAGATACGCATGACAATCGCAGCTTCTG
>NW_015539879.1:358145-376914 GCF_001515605.1 Sinocyclocheilus anshuiensis
AATGTAAAATATGTGAAAAATAATGTGTTTTTCGAACAACCTAGTATGAGAGCCTGTTCTAGTACACCCCCAAAACAAAATCAAGACTTTGTAAAAGAGCATAATAGGACCCCTTTAAAGAAAGCATCATCTGTATGCAAAGTGAGCCATATTTGGTGTTTGACCACTGAAAAGTTAGCACCAAAATCACAGCTGTCCTCCCTTATCCTTTTCATTTGCTTTCTTTCCCGCTCACTGGTTCATTCAATGGTATTCTTAAACTGCACTCGGTGGTCCCATAGACTGTAAAAAAGATGGATGACACATTTCCAATTAATTTCACTACAGAAAAGTGAAGCCAAACAATCTCCTTATGGCGGCTGTTATCACCTAAAAATTACGTTATTTGCCACCAGAGTCTGCAAAGTAGTGATCATGAGGTGGAGCCGCGGTATCAAAAGTCCCGCCCAAAATTCCGCAGACCCAATCGCAAGATCACAACCATGACACCACACCCCATTTTTATAGCATTAAATAACTAACTAAAAGCAAACTTATTCGAAAAACGAATGCTTGAACATACATCAGCATGGTAATAACTACCTAAAACGACAGAAACCATCTTTGGAAAAAATTTATTTGAAGCATAATTTGATTATTTAGTTTGTCACACGTCCCAATAGATTACATGACCTATACTGTGTCCAGCCACCTGGGGACGATCGAAACATTTTGGCTTCACTTTTCAGGACTTGTGCGGCATACTTGGGTGGTCCCCTTAAAGTGATGTAAAGTGTGATGAAATCTGAATAGAAGTGGTCATAGGAGACTCCTTCAAAACGCACGTGTACTAGGTCGAAACAGTAAATACATCTCAGTTGACAACTTGTAATGGAATCACCAAATACACACTTTAACCTTTTGAACAGTACGGTCCCACATATGGGATTTAGAACGTCACATAACTGCCAAATTCAAACAGTGCTTTCGCGCTTTGGCTGGCGCTGAGACGCTCTCTGCACTTTTTTAAGCACATAATGTTTATTTTAGGTTTCATACATTTAAATATACTTAAGTACTAGTAAAACAATACATTTAGAATTTGTAAAATACACAAGGTTGTCTATGGAAGCAGCAATAACAATTACAGCAAATATAGCTGCAAGCAGCGATTACCGGGGTTCAAGCACTTTAAGGCCTTTATTGCATTTAAGCTGTTATGGCCTAGGCCAACCTGAAATTTTGGATATTTTGCACACACACATACGCAACCTGAAATGAAAGGGCTTAAGCATAATACTTAATACAAAGTAAGCGTATTTACACATGCAAACACATATTGTTGAAGATATAGAGATTTAAAGTAAATGATAGGTAACAAAATGCTTACTGCAAGTCTTGTCTTTATAATGCAATTTTCTGGTCTCACTGCAATCATGATGTGGCATAATTGCAAAATTTGATTCCTCCAGGTAAATGAAGTGGTAAAGTTTGACAAAATGTGATATTGAATGTTATCATAGTGACTTTATAATTTATAGACATGAATACAAATGGCAGACCTGTAAATAGAGCTATATTAGTAAGCAGAATGAGCCAATTAATGGTCTTCTACTGCCATCTAGTGGTTAAAATGGCAATTCCAGGGATTTGGCCATGTACATGTACTGTTTAACCTTTTTAACCATTATAGAGGCAACTGATGTCTGAGCCCCATACATTTAGCATTTTGCATGCTTGTCTACAATCATACGACACATGGGCTCACCTTTCATGGAAGTTTTGAGCTTTCTTTTAGGAATTATAGGGTTTTGGGTACACCGTATCAAGGCCATATTATTAAATGACCCTGTTATAGATGTCCAAATGCAAATGTTCAACATTTTTTGGTAATTATTGACCAAGAGAGTCTAGAGAATTGTACTGCAGTGATTTTATTGGTTTTGAGTTTAAAGCCTATGACTAGTTCACAAAAGTGGGTTTTTTAAATAATCTCAAATACTTAAAGAACAGTTTGATTAACAGCAGTGATCCGCAACGTTGAGGCAAAGTTGTTCAGAATGAGGAGATCTATCATATGAAATGAAGATATAGTGTATAAGTGAATATATTAACATTTTATTGCAATTTGAGGTCATTTACTATAGAAATACTGTGTTTTTGAGGCTGTTTTAACTGATATAGCGCCACCTATAGTCCGATCTCCATGAAAATGTGCATGCTTATTACGAGTCATCTGTCACATGTTTTCACCAAGTTTCGTAAAGTTTCGAGTTTTTGTTTAGGTTTTATAGGCTTTTGGGTATATGTGGCCACACCCCTTTTATAAATGACCCTGTTATAGCCAACCAAAGGACAAAATTCAAAATTGTTTTGCTAATTATTGATCTGGAGACTCCAGAGAATATTACTGCAGTGGTTTGATCTAGATTGAGTGGAAAAACCTAGGACTAGTTCGCAAAAGTAGGTTTTTAACATATTTGTGAATATATAATGAACGATTTGATTGACAGCAATGGTTCTTGAGGCAAAGTTGCTCATTATGAGGAGATCTATCAAATGATATGCATATTGTGTGGATGTGTGAAACACCACGTGATTACAGAGCCATAAAACTCGTTAGCGCCGACTAGTGGCCGATTTCTTTAATTATATGAAATTTGCAGGTGTCAGAGATCCACTAGCAGTATGTGGGATACTCTCGGACCTTCTGGGAGTGAGGAGATGTCTGATAATGACAATAACAGATTTTTATTAAAATACTGCAAATATTGTTTGGATATTGTATTGAAATATTTCTTGGTTCATTCACCATTGGCAAGTGTTTTGTACCCTGTTTGCCCTCCGCAAACAGTGTCGGGGCGTCGGTTAAAAAAATGTGATTCCTTGACTCAACTCCAGCACAGGAATCTACTTTCCTTGTTGACTCAAGTTTGTAATTATACATGCCAGCTTTGTTGCTTAATTTATGTTATATTAATGCAATAAATATATATTTGCTTTTCCATGTTTAACCTATTTGTATTCATAGTCATTAACCTAACCTTAAATAATCAAAAACTCACATTGAGAATACACAAACCAATAAGTATACAATATTGTATGTATTTGTGTACCTGTTAAATTAGACGTGCACAATGCACATGATTGTATGGGTGTAGCGTCATCACTCAGCCATTATAATGACATAAATTCATTAAGGAATTCCTTCTTTCTTCTTTGTTTAATTCTGAAATGATATTCAACCACGGCTGTTTCTCATAACTTTTCCCTCTGTAAAATTAGGTATTGGCAACCATGTTGATAGCTACTCATCATTTCAAGGTAGTGTCATTGCTAAATTGGACTAATTTGGACAGTCACGCTAAAAGTGTGTTGTTTTATTAAGGGGAATTTAAGGCTACATGTCAAGAAAAAAATTAAGTGTCTAATACCAACTGCAATCTTGTATCATTCCTGACCCTGTTTTGCTGTAAGGTAAATAGAGTTGATATGTCAATTACATTGACTCCTATGGTGGAAGTCAAAAAAAAAAAAAAAACTGGAATTGAACAACCTTACTTTTTTTCAAAAATAATTTCTAGATTGTACATTAAGATATTTTAGTATCTCTGAGTCCACAAAATTTCTATTTAGTTCATATGCTACCAGATGAGACCAAACACGAGTTACGTGTTGGAAAAATGCTACAGATGTGAAGGAGGCAGTAACAAAACCATCCTGTACCTGATCTGTCCCAACAGTCTTTAATCAGCATATTGATGAATCTCTATTAATAAATCAGATCAATCTCTCACACTGATCAGTACAGCCCTTCTATGCGCTAAGTTGCTTTCAAGGAAAATCAGACAACTACAGAAAGCTGACAGAAACACTGAACTATAGAGTTTTTGCACCCAGATGTTCCCTGAATGCCCTATTGAGAAACAGTAGAGGACCTAATACTCAGCCCTGTGGCACTCCATACTTTATGTAAATAAGAGGTGCCTTGTCAAACACAAGTATTACTACTTGTTGGATAGATACGATCTAAACTGTGCTAATGCTTGTCCACAAATGGCAACACAATTACACAATTTGCAAATTATCCAAGAAAATATTGTTGTTTATACTGTGGAGAGATCTGAAAGCACTATAAACTGAAAAAAAACCAGAACGGTTTCTCGTGCAAAACTGAACATATGTGCAAGGATGCTATTTTTTCTAATATTTTAGATGAAAATGGCAGGTTTGAGATTAGTGTCTAATTAACCCATTTCCCTTGGGTTAAGCTATGTTTTTTCTTCTTTTTCTTCTTAAGGGGTTTAACATCTGACAGCTTAATATTATTGACTCTATGCTTATTTTTATGTCCCAAAAAAGTTTAAGAAGAGATTCTGGGATTGCAGGAAACACCTGTTTCAGTATCTTAGGGGGTATAGGATCTAGCATAAATGTTGTTGGTTTTGTCTGTTGTCTTTATGCCATTAAACTTTGGTTATTGTGTATTTGGCTCTTTTCACCTTAGACATGATTGCACAGAAAGAAGAGAGTCAAGGACTGAATAAATCAGAAGAGCAAGATCAGCATGAGGAACATCATGATTTCATAACTGGAGAAAAATTTAGTTGCTCACAGACTGAAAAGTCTTCCTCTCGAACAAGAGCTCAAAAGACAGGAAGTGGAAATTATTTCACTTGCCAACAGTGTGGACAGAGTTTCGGTCAAAATGGAAACCTTAAAGTCCACATGAGAATTCACACTGGAGAGAACCCTTTCACCTGCCAACAGTGCAATAAAAGTTTCAACAGAAAAGGAAACCTTAATGTCCACATGAAAATACACACTAGAGAGAGACGTTTTACCTGCCAACAGTGTGGAATAAGTTTCACTCAAGAAAGAAGCCTTAAAGTCCACATGAGACTTCACACTGGAGAGAAACATTTCATCTGCCAAGAGTGTGGAAAAGGATTTAACCGAAAAGTAAGCCTGAAAGTCCACATGAGAATTCACACTGGAGAGAAGCCATTCACATGCCCTCAATGTGGAAAGAAATTTGATCAACATGGAAACCTCAAAGTCCACATGAGAATTCACACTGGAGAGATCCCTTTTACCTGCCAACAGTGTGGAAAAAGCTTCAACAGAAAAGGAAACCTTAAAGTCCACATGAGAATTCACACCGGAGAGATCCCCTTCACCTGCCAAAAGTGTGGAATAAGTTTCACTCAAAAAGGAAGCCTTAAAGTCCATATGAGAATTCACACTGGAGAGATCCCTTTTACCTGCCAACACTGTGGAAAACATTTCATTAGAAAAGGAAGCCTTAAACGCCACATGAGAATGCATACTGGAGAGAAGCCTTACACATGCCCTCATTGTGGAAGGAGTTTTACACTTAAATCAACCCTTACTTCCCATGTGAGAATTCACACTGGAGAGAAGCCATTTGTATGTGGTCAGTGTGGAAAGAGTTTCAGATTCAACGTATCCCTTAATCACCACATGAGGATTCACTCAAGAGAGAACTGGGCCCGTATTCACAAAACATCTTAAGGCTAAAAGTAGCTCATAACTCACCGATTTAGGAGAACTAAATTTAGGACTCCTACATTTTTGTTCTAAGAGTATTTCACAAAGCGTTTTAGCTCTAAAACTAGCTCTTAAATCTGTGAAACGTTAGTAGTAGTGAAGAGGACTCCTAAGTCACTAAGACCAAGCCACAAACTTTCCTAAAATGGCTGTTGCCGGCAATCTGCCTTGGAATGTAAACAAAGTTTACTGGATTTTAAAATTTACTGAAATTTTAATGGAACTCAAATTTAGGCCCTAGCCCGGCCCTGGCCCGAGACGCTCAGGCCCTAGCCCGGCCCGTGTCCGACAAGCTTATCAGAATTACCGGCCCGATCCCGACCCGAGCGCGTCTTTTTTCCCCTTCTCCCAAAACAGCTTAAACTACTGTTTCAGCTATTAAAATAGTTCAGTTTTGTATGTAATAGCAAAGTGATTATATTTCGGAATATAATCCGGAAGCTCTTCTCAATGTTTTGATTTTTTGAACGGGTAAGAGAGCGGCAATCAGCATTTTGAGGAAGCGGTGTGTGTAACGGACTCTTAAATGAGTTAGGCTACACAACCCAGGGATACCCTCTTTCCCGGATTTTGCTGGATTATTGACGAGCGATCTCACTGTGGAGTAGGCATGGGCCTGTATGAGATTTTGACGGTATGATAACCTTAAGCAAAAATATCACAGTTTCACGGTATTGTCGTTAACAGCTGTAAAATGTGTTATTTTTAAATGACTGGGTAAAAAAAAAAAAAAATTCCGCTAAACACAATATTTTTTGTTTTTGAGCAACATACTAGGATATTAGGAACAGTAGAATTTGTTTATTTTTCTTTGATTTGTTTCCTAAAAAGAAGAAAAATAAAGACTGAATAAAGATCTTTATTTAACATAATATCTGTAATTAGTTATTTAATTTGTTATATAATTCATATACATATAATTTGATATCATTTAGTTATATAATTTCATATACATAATTTGATTTAGTAATAACACAATTTGAAGCAAAAACAGAATGTTCTGACTAGCTTTGTGAAATTATACTACATGCCTGAACGAAGCAAACAGCAGAAGCTCTGAATGAGACACATATTCACTCTCTCGGCGCTTCTGGAACACCAGACACAGCGTTTGCTTGGTTACCGCTGCAAACAAAGCAGCGCTGCGCTGAAACACTGCTTTAATATGAACTATACAGAGACGAGATGAAAAGAAAATACCACGTAAACTTTTCTGAAGACAGTCAGTTCCCCTCAGAAACACATTCATATAATCCCCCAAATCAATATTGAGGACTTTCTTCCAATAGTCTGTGCATCATGAACAGTGAGTGATCTGCCTGCTACAGTAATTTTCTCTTTGTGTCCATCTTCAGCATCTCTGGCCTGTGTTAACGGGCGTTTACAGATTTCATATTTTCACATAAATGACATTTTGGCAAATGATTGCATTGCAACACAGTTTGTGCAAGTCCAGAACAGAGATGAGCTGCAATAAAACAAAAAAACGTCCGGTTGCCGATCGCGTAAAGTCCAGCAAATCGCGGTATACCTTGAAACCGGTAATCGGCCCATACCTACTGTGGAGTATAATTTTTTTGGAGGTTTTTTCCTTGTGGAATGCTTTCCGGTGAGGACGGATACCGCTGATGTATGGCCCGCTCATAGTCTCTCCAGCTCCGGTGAGCCTGATCTGAACTTTGTGTATATAATGAACTTTGGGACTCGTACACACACACAAACTCTCACACTCTTACTTGGAACTTTGAATTGTGAAATATTGTATATATGATTTATAAATACACTTAGGCACTTTGATACTTTATCCGGTTGTCTGACTCCCTTTTAACAGATAATGTTGCATTATTAGGGTTTCCCTTGCTTTGTTGTGTACGGTTGGTTGTTACTACAGAACGCCAACTGTTACAGGATATTGTGGCAAGTTGTTCTTGATCTTTAAAAAAGTTTATCCAGTAACTCTTATGTTCCTATTTGCTCATACTTTGAGCATTGTAAGGTTATCATTACATTTAATATTCCTTAAAATTTGAAGTAGGTCTTTTAAAAATGACACAAAATCCTTATATAATTAACATTTAAAGTGAAGCGAAGTGACGTGTGGCCAAGTATGGTGACCCATACTTGGAATTTGTGCTCTGCATTTAAAGGGATAGTTCACCCAAAAATGAAAATTCTTTCATTAATTACTCACCCTCGTGTCGTTCCAAACCTGCAAGACCTTTGTTCATCTTCGGAACACAAATTAAGATATTTTTAATGCATTCCGAGAGCTCTCTGACCCTCCCATAGACAGCAAGGATCCTAACACGATCAAGGCTCAGAAACGTAGCAAGGAGATCGTTGAAATAATCCATGAGACATCAGTGGTTCAACCGTAACTTTACGAGGCTACGAGAATACTTTGTGTGCGCAAAGAAAACAAAAATAACAACTTTACTCAACAATTCGTCTCCTCCGCCTCACCCTATAGCGCCGTTTTGGAGAGTATCACATACGCATACAACCAGGGCCGGATTTACCTCTTTTCGTGACGTAGGCAAAACAAATTTTTGGGCCCCCCCCTTCCCTATTAATATGTTAGGCCTAATATTACCACCCAAGCAAACAAATATATTTCTTAATCAGTGGAAAAGGTTACAGTGTTTTCTATCGCAATAAGCGCTTGCGTTCAGTCAATAAAAATCTAATGTAGTTCTTAATTTGTTTGAGAACTGAGAAAGACCATTCCATTAATAGGCGTGGCCACATAATAACCAAATTCCCAAATTCCATTTTAGAGCTAATAACGGAGGCTTGAGCCATTGATATGCAGGCTAATGCAGTTATTAATGCAGTCTAATGCGGTTATTAGAGAGAGAGAGAGCGAAAGAGAAGGAGAGAGAGAAATTAAGCGTGTGTGAATACACGCGTCTATGCGTCTCTCAGCAGCATCTACTAATAGCGAATCTTTAAGTTAAACTGCTTCGAGAACCTCGCAACTGAGAAATGTCATGTAGCTTTTCAGCTGCGAAACTATTTTATTGATAAATTCGCGGGGCAGCGCTGACGAGAAGTTTCTGTTTGCGTCTCCGCATGTGCGCGCAAGTGCGTGTCTGCACTGTGTGTGCGTCTGTGAGAGAGACTGGGAGAAAGAAAGTGTGATTTCCGTAGCCTACATAAACAAGGTGGAAGACATGGAAATAGTTTGTCATTTTTTAACCTATTGTTTGTTATATTTATTTGCTCAATGTCTGCTGGGGTTTTGGTTCTTTTACTGTTGTAGATAGCCCATAACAAAAATATTATATATCTCTTCATTGTGTTTGGGCCCCCCTGGACAAGCGAACATAGGCACGTGCCTAGAATGCCTATGCGTAAATCCGGCCCTGCATACAACGTATGCTTTTCTGTGTCAGCAGCACCATACACCGTGAACACACATCTGGAGCAGTGGGCAGCTATATTGCTGTGGCACCGTGGGAGCAGTTAGGGGTTCGTTGCCTTGCTCAATGGTCTCACCTCAATCATGGATTTGAGGGTGGAAGAGAGTGCTTGGCCCCCACTACAAACCCTGCCAGACCTGAGACTCGAACCCACAACCTTTGGGTTACAAGTCCAACAATTGTATATATACAGTATATAATGCAGATTACATCAAGGAAAAGGATGTCAGCATCATATAGTGATAGTGGTGGGAAACGCAGTGCCACCACGAACAGCCCATTTGGTCTCCCTATAAAACAAGCAAAACATGATGATTCACCACTCCGAGGAAAGTGAATGCACTGATTTTTGATTCATTATTGAAAATGTGCAACCATTTTCATTAATGAAGAATGCTTCCTTTCACAAGCTTATACAGGGAAACCCCCTATGTGCAGAAAATCTCTGGTTGAAAAGCTTCAAAAGCATCAAAGTTACAGCAGATATATGGATATATGGCATCTTGGGATGACCCGTCATTGGGTAGAACAGGAAACACAGAAGAGGAAATGAGCACACTTTTCATGATTACACAGATGGTGTAACAGATAAATGTACTGAATGTACTCAGAGAATGTTTTTTATGTAAAAAATATTGGTTTTAATTGGCAGTACTGTCTCCATCTCCTCTGGGTAGATCGAACCTGTGAATTTGAGTGATTGTTTGTATCCATGTTTGAAAGTCCCTAGTTGCCACTCCTCTCTTCTACTTTTTTTCTCTCTGCCTTTCCACCTCACCAGATTATCACTTTACAAAAATACAAAAGCTGTGTAGCAATGGATGAGAACATTAATGGTGGTGTAGTGGCAGGCCTGGACTGTGAACCAGTGGTGGGCCTGGACTGTGGAGAAATGGATGAGACTATGAAGATCAAGTGGCCATGGTAGAGCCAGCAGAGATATGGACCACCAGGGCAGAGCTAGTGGAGGAGATGACCACCAAGGCGGCGCTTGCGAAACATGGGTCCACAGCAGAGCAGAAGTCCTCTACAAGTATGAAGGCCTTGATCAAATGGAAGACCACTGGAGATCAGGATGGCCTCTGTGGCCATAAAAGGGGACACAGAAAGTTTGTGGGCAATGTCCATGGCCATGACATGGGGCACATTAAGTTCAGGAGCAGACACCACCACCTCTGAGGGAGCTGTAGTGGAATCTGCCACCTTGGGAATGTGTGTATGGCCCAAAAACAAAGGATGGTGGTTGCCAATACAGAAATTGCAACTCACAGTGGAAAGGCCTCCAGGACCACAGGAACAGAGGAAGCATTAAGACTGGCGCCTTTGACTTGTCACATTCTTTGGTCAGTGTGAGAAGTGGGCGTGACATAAAAAAAGTGACGTGACATGTGGCCAAGTATGGTGACCCATACTCGGAATTAGTGCTCTGCATTTATCCCATCCAAAGTGCACACACACAGCAGTGAACACACACACACCGTGAACACACACCCGAAGCAGTGGGCAGCCATTTTTTGCTGCGGCGCCCGGGGAGTAGTTAGGGGTTCGGTGCCTTGCTCAAGGGCACCTCAGTCGTGGTATTGAAGGTGGGAGAGAGTGCTGTACATTCACGCCCCTCACCTACAATCCCTGTCGGTATGAGACTCGAACCCGCAACCTTTGGGTTTCGAGTCCGACTCTAACCATTAGGCCACGACTTCCCCCAATGTACATTCAGTACATTTATCTGTTACACCATCTGTGTAATCATGAAAAGTGTGCTCATTTCCTCTTCTGTGTTTCCTGTTCTACCCAATGACAGGTCATCCCAATGTGGATCCATTCACCAGTGAAGAGGCTTTAGTGTGGTGGCTGTGGCATGAGGAGGCTCTGGCATAGCGGCGTGATGTGACAAAGCTTTGGTGCGGCCAGTCCACAACACCCAAAGTAAACACTTAACATAGTCCCATAACATGATCCCTTTCCTCATGGTCCAGAGACTTAGAACTGGGTGTATCTGTTAAAAGGGTCATATGATGCACTTTAAATTGTTCCTTTCTCTTTGAAGTGTTACAAGCTCTTGGTGCATAAAGAAGATATGTAAAGTTGCAAAGTCTAAAGTCTCAAATCCAAAGAGATATTCTTAATAAAAGTTAAGAGTCAACCACGGCTCCCCATCATGGCGGATGGCAGCAGGCTCCAGCCTCAGGCGAACGGCGGCGACTCCTCCACTCCCTCACGGACGGCAGCCGTCCCTCCACAGCCCAGGCGGCCGGCAGCAAGTTCGTCCACCCCCCTGGCAACTCACTCCAGCCCACCGCCTCGAGCGTCCATGGCGGCAGACTGCTCTGCCATGCTCGATGGGCGAGGGATCTCTGGCTGCGTGTCCCTCCTTCCTCCCGGGTTTCGGCACCAATGTAACACAGTTTGTAGATCGAGAAGAAGGAGGCGGGAACCGGCGAACATTTAAACAAAACTTTAATAATAAAATAAACAGAAAACAGCGCGATAGCCCCTCGCAGACGACTGTCGCGCACAAACAGAACCAAAACACAAAATAAAGTCTAGGCCTGGTCCTCTCTCGTCCAACACTGTCGTCACTCCTCCTTTTATCCTTCCGGAGCTCCTCCGTGGGACTCGAGACCGGTGAGTGGTGCAGGTGTCGTGCATTATCACTTACTCCAGAGCCTTAATGTCTCTCTGGACAGACCAGAACAAGGAATATCTGTTTCAACGAGGTGCTGTGGTTGGCTGTTAGCCTCAGAGGGGTCAAGTCAAGTCAACTTTATTTATATAACGCTTTTAACAATACAGATTGTATCAAAGCAGCTTTACAGTATTAAAGAGGAAAATAGTGTGTCGATAATGCAAAAGGACAGTAGTAAACACTCAGTTTTCAATTAAAGGCAGTTCATCATTGAATTCAGTGATTTCATAATCCAGCTCAGTTCAGTTTAAATAGTATCTGTGCAATCAAGTGGACGATATCGCTGGAAATTAAGTGTCCCAAACTAATCAGGCCAAGGGTCACACACAGTGTGGCTGACCCTTCATTCCCCACTGAAACTCTTTTTCATAGTTCAAAACACAATTAGAACAAGTTTTACCAATGCATTACTCACTTCTGTAATGCATCAATTTCTGTAAGATTTTGCACTACAAATAGTGTCACAGAGAAAACTTATTGCACTGAATAATTATGAAATAGAAGTGTTGTAGATAACATCAATTGTAAGGTTTGCAAACATATTTATGAATGGATTTGGATGGATTCTTGTGGCCTCTCTTTGTTTCAATCAATACTGCTGCATGCAGAGGTCCTACAGTAAGATGACCATAGTGCCATTTTCCAGGGACACGTTTTTGCCAGGATTTCTATATTGCCTAAAATATCCCGGTTTTGGCTTTTTTTTCCTGTTTTCATACATGCTGAAAGTAATGATCTAAAAGTAGTTTAACCAATAACATGCAGGCATTGTACATAATCGACCAATCGTGGTGCGTGAGAAGGTGGGATCTACAGAGAACGATCAAAGCGATGCAAATACGCGTACATATCAGCTGTCTTCGACTTGAAGCGGCACTTAGATGTGATACAGTGATTGATCTGCACAGCGCAAACAGACAAAACCTGGTCATTTTAGGCAATATGGCCAAAACGTGTCTCCAGAAAATGGCAGGTATGGTCAACTTATCCTACAGAATTTTTTGACAGTCCTGACCTACCCCTTTGTTTTGAGATAAGTGAAGGGCAGAAATTGTATGTGGACCAATAAGAAGTCATTTTCCTCCTGGGCTTGGTGCCAGAGGTCATTGTCTTGCCCCATTAAGAGGTGGCTGGCTGTTGTCCTAGCATCCTTACCTGATACCGTTAGACATTTGTTTGCATTAATCTATCAAGAAATGTTTAAAAAAAACCTGTCTCCACTGTTGCAGTCAGAGAGGAGCCTGCCATAAAACTGGAAGGGCCTAGAACACTGGTTCTCAGTTTCTCCTGGCGACCCCCTGCTCTGCACATCACACATGTCTCCCTTATTTAACACACCTGCTTCAGATCATCAGTTTAAGAGAGAGATCCATGTACTGAACTGAGTCGGTGCATTCCAATCGGGATATATCGCCCTCCGAAGGGCACTTCGGAGTGAAAACAATCATGGTCTCCATACTGAAGGGTCGTTCCAAACCGAAGTGCTCAAAACTGGCCACTTCAAAGTGCCCTTTGGAATGAAAGATTTCGAAGGGTACAACTGATGGATACTTCAGGCCCCCATGATCGTTTGCACAGATTCTTCGCACGATGAGGTCGCCTCCGTGTGGGCACTTGATGATGACGCAGAGGGGAACTTCAAGGAACAGTTGTTTGGTCCCTTACACCCTTCAACCCTTCAAAGCTCCCACTCCGGAGGGTAAACCCTTTGAAGGGATTAGGGCATAGGGATGAGCCCTTCCGAATGGAACGCAGGGAGTGTGTCAAATAACAGTGACATACAAAATGTGAAGAACAGGGGGTTCCAAAGACTGTAAATGAGAACCACTGGCCTAGAATATGCTGTTCAGTACAATAAATTAACATGTTTATAAAGACATTTTACAGGAACAGCAGGTTATTTCCTGCTAATTCATATGCTGTATAACCTAAATATTTATAAACTGAAACAGATTTGGGGGGTATGAAGTTAACATACAAAATGTGAAATTTACAACTGATTGTGTTATTAGTGTAGTCACATTGGGTTTGTCTATAATTGTGAGTTAAATTAAGACCACATTTTACGAGTAATTGCAGAAATCCAGATATTTTCAACCTGTTCACAAACTTATTTACCACTGATAAATAGATAAACAAACAGACAATGTTAGACAATGGGTATGTTTACATGGATATCAGTAATCGAATTATTTACCTTATTCTGAATAAAACAATATTATAATTAAGGTGTTTACATGAGTTGCTTTTAGAATATTTCTTTCATGTTCCCATTTTATAGTACATAGATCGATTAATGGCACACGTCTTTACATCCCCACGCAACACCATCCGACATTCCCTCCAGAATTTCACAAATCAACATACAGTTCGTCTTCGTTATGGTACCATATGCCATTTTGGGTGTTTCATTTTTTAATTTACGAAAGCTTCAACTGCAGTTAATTATTTGTCATGCTGTACATACAAACAGACGACGGCGTTGTTGAAGCCATTCTTTTGTTTGCCGTCGGTTGACCACTGCTGTGTGTGTATCCTGTCACAAAATGCAACGAAAAGTCCTACATTATGGTAATAGTATGATTTTTAAAGATTTTTTTTTTTTGTCGTTTTTGCCTTTTATTGATAGGATATAGTAGTGAGACAGGAAGCGAAGTGGGATGGGATCGGGAAAGGTCCACAAGCCAGGACTCGAACACGGGACGCGCGAAGCGCAATGGCGCTACATGTCGACGCGCTGCCCACGAGGCTATCGGCGACAACATGGTAATAGTATGATTAAGGTGTGTACATGTCTATACTGCACTTCAATAATGCAACTAAAATAGGAATACTCCACGTCTTAATTCGATTAGTGTTTACTTCGAGTATGACTTTAACCGGATTAAGGTAATCAAAAATCTCTGTTTACATGGTCGATTCGTAATCAGAGAATTGTATTAAACTTGTTATAATCGGAATATTGTTGTCCATGTAAACATACTGAGTGTTTAGCTACACAACTTGCAGCTCGAACCAGCTTCTGGATGTCACCAGATGAAACCACATATTCATATTCAAGTCTACATTTACATTTACAAGTCCAGATTGACAACATATCTGTCCATTCTCTGAAGATGAATCATATAATCCAGTACAGTGTAAATTGTTTCATTCAGTTTGTCCATTTATATAGCATTTTCATTTACATTGTGCCATTTTACAGAAAGATGGAAGTTTATTCATCTATTTCTCTGATTCTGACATACTAATCTGAATCTAATATATGAGCAATGCCTCTATGCAATCAAAAAATTATTTCACATAGATACATATTTTATTGTGCAACTTAAAATGGTCAAGTCAGTTCTCACTCTTTTTAAAACTTTTTCCACACACACACTTGTTTCTGTGAATTGTGGGGACTTTCCATAGACTTCTGTTACTTTTATACTGACCAAACAAAATTTTCTACCCCCTAAACCTACCCCTTACAGAAACCCTGTTTGCATTGTTACACTTTAAGTTAAACATCATTTACTATTCTTAATAATTTTTTCCCTTGTGGGGACCGCAGGCCAGTCCCCACAATGTCAAAAATTTCAGGTTTTACTGTCCTTGTGGAGACATTTACATCTATATAACTTGTATCTGTGAGTGTAATGGCAAACTTTTTTTTTTTTGAACTGGTCATAATTAAATTATCATTCCTCCAGAGTTAATGTGCAGGTGATTTTTGAAATTGCTCATTTTCCTAAACCTCTTCCTACATTGAGGAACATTAAGATTTATTTCCAGAATGAGTGTGCAAATGATGTTTTAGGTCTCTCTTATATCTGAAACTCATTTTACACTGAAGACACGTATAAGGTCTCTCTCCAGTATGAAGTCTCATGTGAACCTTTAGGTTTCCTTGAACTGTGAAAAATTTCCCACACTGCTGGCAGGAGAAAGGGCTCTCTTCATTATGAATCCTCATGTGGATTTTAAGGCTTCCTTTATGAGGGAAACTTTTTCCACAGTGATGGCACATAAAAGGCTTCTCTCCAGTGTGGGTCATGACATGATTCTTAAGGTTATTGCTGTCTGGGAAACTCATTCCACACTGATGTTTTCTGAGTCTATAGTCGCCCTATGAACCTTACATAGGAAAATTATGAAATATGGCACAATTAAAGCGATAATCTTGTTTAGTAATCTGACCAACAGTTGTGACCATCATAAATTAAAAAAAATCACTTTTCTTTGAAATAACTTTGGATACAACTCTTTGTCCTAGAAGCTTTTGGCACAAATGATTACTCTCCTTTTGCTGATCACATTCAATATCTTACATTTATGGCGCTTTTCCACTGCATGGTACGGCCAGTGATGGCACATAAAAGGCTTCTCTCCAGTGTGGGTCATGACATGATTCTTAAGGTTATTGCTGTCTGGGAAACTCATTCCACACTGATGACATATAAAACTGTTCTTTTTTAAGTGAACCCTCATGTGGCAGTCAAGGTTTACTTTACATCTGAAGCTCTTTCCACACTGACCACATACGAATGGCTTGTCTCCGGTGTGAATTCTCATGTGGGCAATAAGTGTTGCTTTATGTTTAAAACTCTTTGCACACTGAGGGCATGCGTAAGGCCTCTCTCCGGTGTGAATTCTCATGTGGCTTTTTAGGATTCCTTTTTGGTTAAAACTTTTTCCACACTGCTGGCAGGCGAAAGGGTTCTCTCCGGTGTGAATTCTCATGTGGCTTTTAAGGGTTCCTTTTTGATTAAAACTTTTTCCACACTGTTGGCAGGCGAAAGAGCTCTCTCCAGTATGAATTCGCATATGAATTTTAAGGTTTCCTTTTTCAGTGAATCTTTTCCCACACTGTTGACAGGTGAAAGGCTTTTCTCCAGTGTGAATTCTCATGTGGACTTCAAGGTTTGCTTTTCCAGCGAAACTCTTTCCACACTGCTGGCAGGTGAAATTACTTCTAGTTCCTGTCTTTCGCGTTCTTTTTTGTGTGGAAACCTTTTTAGTCTGTGAGCAACTAAAAGATTTCTCTTCAGTCATGAAATCATAATGTTTCTCATCCAGATATTTCTCTTCCTTTACATCATTCAGTTCTTGACTCTCCTCTTTCAGCGGCATCAGGTCTACGGTGAAAAAAGACATTTTAATCCCAGTTTGTTTATTATTCTGTTTTTATTAGTAGCCAAGCACTGAAGGTGCTGTAGTCCCTTTTCTGAGTCTATAGTCGCCCTATGAACCTTACATAGGAAAATTATGAAATATGGCACAATTAAAGCGATAATCTTGTTTAGTAATCTGACCAACAGTTGTGACCATCATAAATTAAAAAAATTCACTTTTCTTTGAAATAACTTTGGATACAACTCTTTGTCCTAGAAGCTTTCGGCACAAATGATTACTCTCCTTTTGCTGATCACATTCAATATCTTACATTTATGGCGCTTTTCCACTGCATGGTACGGCACGGTACGGTTCACTTTTGGGGGGTTTTCCACTGGGTACAGTACCTGGTACTTTTTTTAGTACTACCTCGGTTGAGGTTCCAAGCGAACCGTACCGTTACCAAAACGTGACGTGTAAACTCTGCTGATCACGGATTGGCCGGAGAGAATCGTCACTACCTGCGTCACTGAACTTGCGACACAAACACAACAGAACCGCTAGATTTAAATCAGCACAGCCAGCGAAGGATCGAACGCAACTGTTTTGAACGAGTGCACCTTTTTTAACAACCAAAAAGTGGCTATTTCGTTGTCTGTTGAGGAAGTACAGACGTTTCTCTCGTTGATAGCAGAGGAGCGGATCCAGCGAGAGCTTGATGGGGCGATGCGGAATGAAAAATGTTTTTCAGGAGTCGCGGCAATAGAGGTGGCGCAACTATAACGACATGTGAATAATCCCACCCACTCTAAAGCGGTACTGAACTGCATTGGAAACGCAAACCAAGCCGAGCCGTGCCGTGTCGTATCGTACTGAGCCGTGCCGAGCCGTACCACGCAGTGGAAAAGCGCCATTAGACTTCACCCATTACAGTAGTCCCCATTTTAATATTTACTGTATTCCATTTTTCTCTACTTTAAATTATGTCTGATTCTCTTGACAATTGGCAATTGAAAATTGGCTCAGATGATCACTGGACCAAACCACAGAAAAATTATTAAACTGAAGTTTGATTCTCAACTCTATTCAAAAGTTATGATAATGTGACTTTAACCATGTGGACCCAAATCTGGATGAAAAGCTCTATGTCTGTAACAGTTAAGTCAGGGGTATTTCCTCTGAAGAGGCAAGGGAGGTAGTGCCTCCTCTAAAAATTGGATAAGAAAACAATCCATAGTATAACACTAAAAGAACAAAAAGTTACGAAATGCATCCTCTGAGCTCACTGAGTTTTAACCAGTGGTGGGCCGTCAGGGTCAGCAGGGCCTTCTCTTCTGGCCCTATAAAAAATAAAATTGTGTGAAAATGTTTTTGATTATTTAGTTATCATTTTCATTTGTGTAATGTTCACAAAGTTGCTAATGATTAGTTTCGTTGAGGTTGAACTGGAATATCCTAAATGAAAAAAAAGGTCAGCGGCCAGCACTACAGATATGGCGCTTTTCCACTGCGTGGTACGACTGGGCTCGGCACGGCTCAGTACGGTACGGCACGGCTCGGCTCGGTTTGCGTTTCCACTGCAGTTCAGTACCGCTTTAGAGTGGGCGGGATTACTCACGTGTCATTTATAGCTGTGCCGCCTCTACTGCCGCGACTCCTGAAAAACTTTTTAATTCTGCCTCGCCCCATCAAGCTCTCGCTGGATCCGCTCCTCTGCTATCAACGAGAGAAACGTCTGTACTTCCTCAACAGACAACGAAACAGCCACTTTTTGGTTGTTAAAAAAAGGTGTGCTCATTCAAAACAGTTGCGTTCGATCCTTAGCTGGCTGTGCTGATTTAAATCTAGCGGTTCTGTTGTGTTTGTGTCGCAAGTTCAGTGACGCAGGTAGTGACGATTCTCTCCGGCCAATCCGTGATCAGCAGAGTTTACACGTCACGTTTTGGTAGCGGTACGGTTCACTTGGAACCTCAACCGAGGTGGTACTAAAAAAAGTACCAGGTACTGTACCTGG
>NW_015539879.1:377386-382895 GCF_001515605.1 Sinocyclocheilus anshuiensis
GGTTTGCGTTTCCACTGCAGTTCAGTACTGCTTTAGAGTGGGCGGGATTATTCACGTCGTCATAGTTGCGCCGCCTCTATTGCCGCGACTCCTGAAAAACTTTTTCATTCCGCGTCGCCCCCATCAAGCTCTCGCTGGATCCGCTCCTCTGCTATCAACGAGAGGAGCGTCTGTACTTCCTCAACAGACAATGAAACAGCCACTTTTTGGTTGTTAAAAAAAGTGCGCTCATTCAAAACAGTTGCGTTCGATCCTTAGCTGGCTGTGCTGATTTAAATCTAGCGGTTCTGTTGTGTTTGTGTCGCAAGTTCAGTGACGCAGGTAGTGACGATTCTCTCCGGCCAATCCGTGATCAGCAGAGTTTACACGTCACGTTTTGGTAGCGGTACGGTTCACTTGGAACCTCAACCGAGGTGGTACTAAAAAAAGTACCAGGTACCGTACCCAGTCGAAAAACCCCCAAAAGTGAACCATACCGTGCCGTACCATGCAGTGGAAAAGCGCCAATAGTGCTACCCTTTTGTTCATAGACGTCGCATCTGATTTGTAACGAGCATTAGTGACAGAATCATCAGCCAATCAAATTTTGACGTTCAATGACAGCACGCCCTCTGGGTCTAGCGGCGTGCCCAGTGCTATCCCCAGCGTTAAGTTGGGAATTTCTAAGATATGAAATTGAAATTCAACGAAAATAAAATGACGGCCACAGTCGTCGGTGCCTACACCAGATCTTGTTGCCGATCTACTAAAACGCCTTTTTCAAGGTGCTCTTTTGCAGACAAAAGAGAAATAACTGAGAAAGGAAGACCTACACCTAAACTGAATTCGCAAACAAAGACAAGCGAAGGTTTTGTGCGCCATTTCAAAGATTTCAACTATGAGTGCTATGAGTGGCTAACAGCTTGCACCGAGCACAAGTTGTTATATTTTGTTTGTTAAGTGTTTTTGATTCTTGATTTTATAAGGCTTTGAATACTGTTAGCTTCAATGTTCAATCTGCCTAGAAGTCATGTTTACTCATTTCGAAGGCTGTGTCCTCCAGAGGTCACATTTTTGGTGGCATACATCGAGGCAATCTCATTCAAGAAAAGTAACCAATAGATTGCAAAGTAAGAAAGAAATTACTGTATACTACACCTCACAAGGAATAACAGTGGATTTTATTATGGTGACTTTTTTATGGTTACTGCCTCAATGCCGTATGCAGCAGACAAATGTGACGTGACAAAAAAGTTGATCATTCAGAGTTCATGGGTTACTTTATGAAAATTACTGTTGTTGCATAATTAAGTGAACGAAATAAATGTTTTTTTTTATTGCTTTTGAATCACAAGTAGTTATTGGATTTAATGTTACACAAAATAACTGTTTTGTTTAGGGTAGTTCTAGGGATCCACCGAATGTTCGGCAACCGAAATTATTTGGCCGAAAATAGCAAAAAAAATCTCTTTCGGTGTTCGGCCGAATAAGCGAAAAGGCCGAATAATATGTACCGAACAATGACTAACGCGATCAAATAGAGGCACGCACTAATGCAGCAAACATGTCGGCAGTGTGAAAGTATTTAAAACTATCAGAGAAAGACTCAGAAATCATTACAAGCACGAAGCACCGACAGCGAGAGACTGTTTAGTGCTGCATCACGTCTCCGATGAGAAGAAGAGGTGGCTAATGCTGGTGGTTAGGCTACTGTATGATGATTGAAATCGCCTCAAACGCTGCATGAGCTCGCGGCGCCAAGGTTCAAAGTCCAAAGCACGAGGAAAATCTGCACTGAACTTGTTTCTCGTCAGTTGCTCAGTAACATTTTTGTGAATTTTTTTAAAGGCATGTGACAATGTGATACGTGCGACAAACATCTTCCCAAATTCGTAATGAGAATCATTCATAAAGCTGCATGCTGTTGTCAACAAAAAGAAGCACTGAGATCTTCCTGCGGGTTTCTGCCAAAATAAAAGTCGAGAAAAAGCAACAACTCCATCGACATTCATAAATGATAGTAATACATTTATTATAACATTCACACACACTGTTCAAATTGGGATCGGTAATATATTCTAATGTTTTAAAAGAATTCTCTTTTGCTCAGCAAGGCTGCCTTTATTTGTACAGTAAAAAAATACATGCCTGATTCAAGTCTCAAAAATGGCCAAAAAATATCAAAACGAGGATTTGTAAAGAAGAATGTCAGAGGATTTCGATATAAGCCAAGAGGAGACTGGTTTTCCTTTGCTAAAGTAAGGAAACTTTGCTTCTTTTGCTTCATCCCCCCGGAACTGCTTCTGTGTACAACTGCTGGCGCAAGCTAGATTAAAGTGATTATTACGTTTTGAATATGGATATTTTTCTTACAAAAACGCATCGCTTCGCTACAGGAGGCCTTTGTTCACCCCCCGGAGCCGTGTGAGACACTTTTTTTTATGGAAAGGTGCTTTTTATTTCACGTCTTTTGGACAGAAGCAATGCAACACCCGCTGAGTGCAACGATAGAGCTCGAAAGATCAAAGACTATTTTTAATATAACTCCGACTGGATTCGTCTGAAAGAAGAAAGTCATATACACCTAGGATGCCTCGGGGGTGAGTAAAACGCAGCGTAATTTTCATTTTTGGGTGAACTAACCCTTCAAGTTAAACTTTGCTTTGATGGTATAATGTCTGCTAGAATGTTAAAAAATATTCAGTCAGTGTTAAGTAAATATTTTTAAATTGTTGTTTTGTAATTGATTTTTTTATTTGAAAAGCAGGACAAAGCAATAAAAAGCACATGGCTATTTAAATTAGGCAATGGTGAAAAAAAATTGGCAAAATGGGGGAAAAAATGCGAAAAACCGTGTTCGGTATTCGGCCCAGTGTTTCATTTTGTTTGGCTTCGGCCAAGAATTTTCATTTCGATGCATCCCTAGGTAATTCTGTATTTTTCAAATTTTTGTCATAATAATGAATGGCCAACTTGAAAGTACAGTCTTCTCAAATCCATATAAAAGTGCACTTGAAGGCAGCAATAATATTAGGTTATGTGAACATGTCTGTCCACTCTATGTCAGATAAAACCACTGTAATTAGGCCACTCAGATGACATTCTTTAACAAATATCATTACTTTCTGTAAAAGTCAACATTTCAATTAGAATCAAATGACTGCTTTCAACTTTGCGGATGAAAACCAACCTGTTTGTTCCTCAGTATCTTCTTGTTTGACTCTGAATGCTTCTTCAATCTTCATGTCTTCACTCTCCACTTTAATAAATGCCATCTTTATAATAGTGTGTCACGTGGATCTCAGTTGCTTCACCAGGAGTTTTTCTGTGTTTGGACAATTTGTCATATTTAAGATGAGAATGATCAACAGAACGAAACATAAATCCAAACTAAAGCTGGGTGTGTCTCAATCAGCTCCCTAGTTCAGTAATCAGTGCACAAGTTGTCATTATTATTACACGTTTGTGTTGTTGTGTTGTTCTCGTTGCATTTACAATGTGTTGACCAGCAGGTGTCGTCAGCGCGCGGTGTTCATCTACTTCAAGTGAATCATTTAGCAAAGCAATTGATTCGATCGACTCGGGAGTTTTTAAAAGCTCCGTTTCTCTATCCCTGCTTGCCAGTGACCGAATTCATGTTTAATAAACTGATTCGCCATACATGAGACGCACCTCTTCTGTTACTCATGTGTGGATGCGCTTTACTCATAAAACAACTTTAATTAATGTTACTGCATAACGCATTACAGTGTTACATTCAATAATAATTCATTTATTTACAGTTCTCTATAAAAATTATCTGAACGGGTTGTACTAATTTAAACACTTTAAATGATGAAAACACAAACCTTTCTTCCACCGAATCACAGAGGCAGAAGCCCGGCGCAGCCTTATGACGTAATGTAGAAAGACCAAAATAAAAGTGTTGCCCAAAAGCTAAAAATAAGAGGAATTCATTAAAAAAAAGAAAGGAAGAAAGAAAAAAAAATAGTGTAAGCAAGCATGAAATGCTCTGAATTTTGCTGCAAAGCATTTGTATCTTGAGCATTGGAAAGAATTTTTAAATATTTTAAACTCATTAAGAATTATTAAGTCCATCTGAGGTGTTTCTTTTAAAGGTGCATTTTCATCAAGCTCCTATGAAATTTTTTGAAAATGAGGCATTTAATAACTGACTACTAATCTTCTACCTTCAATCAAATTTCAAATTTGTTAAAGTGAATTGTATTAAAGGGCCATGACTGTAAAGAATTACATTGATGGTGGGTTCATAACAACTGAATTTGTAATCTGAATCAAGTAGATATAACTGCAGACCGGAGATCTCCAAAATGGGGCGTGAACTCCAAAAGTGGGCAGAACCTCCAAAATGGGGCGGGGTCTCCTCGCGCAAAGACTTTCACCATTGGCTCTGGCTTCGGCCAATTGTTATTGACTTACATTTCAAAATAAAACGTTATAAGTTAAACATGGTTTCTAGTTGATCTAAAATAAAATATGCTATATAAGTAAATATTCTCCATGAGAGCAGAGCCCAAAGCTCGTGGCCAGTGCTGTTCGGACTGGAGTTTGAACCTCTGCTTCATGATATAAACAGGAATCACCCACGAGCTCTCCCGCGAGCCGTCCCAGCGCAGCGCAAATATTTTACTCTATCGCTTTGTTTTAAGCAACGGGGGCATCCCGGGGCTCGAAATTCGCAGGGTAGGAGGGGGTAGTGATGTTGGGTGCAACTAAAAAGGTGCCAATGTCCGCTGAGGTCCGGTTGGGGAGTTACGGAACGATCTCATATCGCATAATCTTTTTAACTGTTTATCTCCTGAACTGCAACTTTCTTTACCACGCTATTCAGCGCCAATCCCGCCGTGCAGTCAATTTCACTGGTTAAGGTTAGGGTCAGGTGTGGGGTAGGTTTAGGGGTTAGCATTTTTTTGTAGCATAGTGTAGGAAATCAACACTTTAATTGACACAACCAATAAAATCTTTAGAATCAGCTGTGGGGCGGAGTTTGCACTGAAGTGGATTGGGGGGAAAAAATTGCGCATGCGTGTCGTGTGCCTGTCTGTCAATGGGAGGAAGCCACGCCCCATTTTGGAGCTCCCGCCTCCATTTGGAGATCTCCAGGCTGCAGTTATACCCTTCTCATCTGAATAGACAACTTTAAAATAAAATAAAAAATAATAAAATTTAAATAATTTCCACAGATTATCTTGAATAAAACTGGTGATATGAGACGCATCTAAAATATATTCACAAGTTGCATATTAAGCTCTCTGATTCTTCTTTATTGGAATTTGATTTACTTGCCATAATACCCCTCTATGGAATAACAGACAAGTAGTAAATCTAAGTCTTCTAAGGATAAGGTTTGGATGAAAAGCAACATAATGGTCTGTCTCTAATCTGGGGTGCGTTTCCCAAAAACAACTATGGACGCAAGTTCCGTCGTTACCAATAGAGTTCAATGGAATTTACGACCATAGTTATGCTGCGTTCAAGTCCTCCTGGGACGTTCGTATTTACGAGTTGA
>NW_015539879.1:383193-389699 GCF_001515605.1 Sinocyclocheilus anshuiensis
TCAAGTCAGTTTAGTCGGCACAAGATGGCGGTGTACCTTCTTTTGAATAAATTACAAGAAAATACAACAGAGTCTGCATTTTTTTTAACTTGGATTTCATTAACCAGCTGCGTAACAAGAACATGACCAATTTAAGTTTATAGGACAACTAAACTATCAATTTAAACAAAAATTTACCATCTACAGACGTTGCATCCATCGATTCTACTATGTTTCTCATTGACACGCCCCCAACTCGGAAACTCGGGGCTTAAAGAAAAGTTCGAGTTTCCCACTCGTAATAACGACTTTGTGGTGGCGTTCATGTGCGTTCAACTCGTAAATATGATCTATCCGACATGACTTGAACGCACCATTTGCTAACAATTCTTTTGGGAAGAGAGAGAGAGTTCAGATGCCTCTGTACATCACAGATTTTTGGCACAAGAACTCCAGTTTGCATAACATTTCCCATTCACTGTTTCAGAAAATCTACACAACGAGATGCAATTCTCTCTGTCATGTTGGGGGCCAACCTTCTTTCCTCCAGTTGCTTCAGAAATGTGGCACCTAGGTCCATATACAGAGAGTACAGAAATATGATAGACAGTGTAAGGTAAAATTCCTGTAGCTGATTGCCATTACTTATGCATAAGATGCTCGATTTGAAAATGCGTCTTAACAGTTGCCATGTACAGTCTGTCCAGGTCTAAACACACCAAGAGTGTCTCCTGTTTCCTGCTGAAAGCATTTATTCACAGATTTTATTTCCATCAGAACAGGTTGAAGAAAGAGCATGTAAAGAATATTGGTTTTGTCATTGTACATTTCCTTTAAAAGTCTTGGATAATAACAATGTTTTGTACTTTAAGCCATGTTAAATTGCAGTCTGAGAGCTTCTTTTTGTTACAAAATATGGTAAACGCAAGTCTGCCATCCCAACCTCAATGAGAACAGCTTGGACTTTAGTTTCAAATGGCTGCCCCCATTATTTGTAGTCTCAAAAATATATTCTTGTAGTCAAACTGCCACTTTGCTGAATGAGTGAACCAGTTGTAGGTTTCTCTAACCATGTATTCTGTCTTGCTCAGAAGAAATTTCCTTGCTTTATTTGCAACAATGCCAAGTAAACGGCAAATAGAGTGATTAAACTGTAGGTTGTGTTGCATTTGTCTGAGTACGGTAAAAACTGAATGCTGCTTTCCAACCATTACACTGGCACCATCTGTGGCAATGCACATCATGTTTTTGATCTGCAGGCCGACCTGGGATAGAAAGGCAACAACAGTGTCTGATATGCCGCATCAGCATCTGTCAACTTCAAAAATCCAAAATATGTACTGATGTTTTTTTGTATTTTTTTGAGTGGTATTTCACACAAAGAAAGAGGATTTTGTTCATGGATATGCCAGTGCTTTCAATGAGATACAGGGAAAACTCAACAATGTCCTCCACAAGTTCTTCTCTGAAGTGTGGCGCAAGGTCAGATTTGATGACAGCCATGCAATTTTTCTGGTGCATTTTGAATGTCCTCATCTCATCTTACAAAATGTTAGAGAAATTGTCCATCGCACTAATTAGAGTGTAATAAGCAATGTAGGAATCAATTCTAATTTCATGGCATTTCTTTTGGTCATTTTTTATTTGACTTTGCCTCGCTGCCCCCACTGACAGAGCGAAAGCTTTAAAGGTTTAGTTCACCCAAAAATGACAATTAGCCCATGATTTACTCACCCTCTAGGCACCCTAGGTGTATATGACTTTTTCTTTCAGATGAATCCAGTCGGAGTTATATTAAAAAATGTCCTGGCTCTTAAAAGCTTTATAATGGCAGTGGGTGGGTGTTTTCATTCAACAGTCCAAAAGAAGTCCAATAAAGCGCATCCATCCATAATAAACGTGCCTCACATGGCTTTGGGGGCGGGGGGTTGAATAAAGGCCTCCTTTAGTGAATGGATGCGTTTTGTAAGAAAAATATCCATGTTTTAACCCTTTCACACGTGAGTTTAAAATATACTAGCTGAGCCCCCAGGGTGAGTTTTTTTAGGCGACCATTATTTTAGAATGTTTAGCCTTATTGTTTCCATGGCAACGCGTCATGCTTGTCATGTGACGCACCGCAGCCACAATAGCGCTGTATGACACATGGATCGCTTTTATTCCGTTTTTACTTTTTTATTATTAATATTCACAAACATTCTCACTATATTATGAAGTATCTGATATTCCTATTCTGAAATATGTGCAAGTAAATGTATTTGGTAGTTGAAACACTTTTATAATGACCGTGATAGTTGATCTATACCGGGTGATGGGCGCTGTCATGTTAGTTCGTGCTGAATCCGAGCTGTGGGATTTATAACACGTAAATTCATTGTGACGAGTGGGGGCAGGGCCGAGAGCCATGGGAACGGAGCGAGGCCGGTGGAGTAATTGATGATGAGTGACACCTGCACCACTCACCGGTCTCAAGTCCCACGGAGGAGCTCCGGAGGGATAAAAGGAGGAGTGACGACAGTGAACGACGAGAGAGGACCAGGCCTGGTTTTATTTTGTGCTTTGTGTGCGGCAGTCGTCCGCGAGGGGCTGCCGCTTTACTTTCATTTTGTGTTTGTTTATTTTATTATTACAATTTTCTTTAAATGTTCGCCGGTTCCCGCCTCCTTCTTCCCGTGACTACGAACGTTGTTACATTCATCCTCTCCTCCCAAAAGACATTAATGTAAGTCTCCGGTAAACTGGGAGAAGAGCAGATTAAACTTTATAGTTACCTACACAATCTGTATATGATATCAATAAAACATGTCGTCAGATTATATTTGTAAGGATCATCATTGCTGTTTCCATAGACATCAGCGTGTATTTTACAAACTATAAATGTATGGTTTGCTAGTACTTATGTGTATTTAAATGTCTGAAACCTAAAATAAGCATTATATGGTTGAAAACATTGAATATTTGTGATAATATGATAAGCGCTCAGCGTGTCCGACCTGGCTCCGTGCCAGCCAAAGCAGATTTGAATTCAGCAGTTGATCACGTGATGCACTGAACGTTCTAATCACACTTAGTGACGCATCAAAGGGTTAAACTTTTTAAACTGTTTTATGTAACTTCCGCTAACTGTCGTACGCAGAAGCTGTTCCGGGCGGCTGACGTAGGACGTATGCGTAGCGCAAACGCTGGTGAGGAAAACGGAAGCGCAGAGGAGAGAGCAAAACAAAACACTAGTCATGAACAGTGTTGGGTAAGTTACTCTAAAAAAGTAATCAATTACTAGTTACTAATTACATCTTCAGCAGTGTAATTAGATTACTGTACAAATTACTCTCTCCAAAAAGTATTTAATTTTAGATTAGGGTACAATTCTCACTATTAACTAATTATTAACTATGACTTTTGCCTCAATATACTCCTATAACTGCTTATTAATACTTAGTAAAGTAGTTGTTAAGTTTAAGAATTGGGTAGTATTAAGGATTTAGAATAAGGTCTTGCAGAATAAGACAATATTATGTCCTATTTAACCCTTTAACTGTCACCCGTCCCCTCTGTGGGACGCCTAAGTTTACTTCACTATATTACAATTAAATCCTAATCTAATCATCAACTATATATCGTTGGAAAGGTCTAAGACTCCTAAGTTCTTTTAATTCTTTCAAGTAACTACATAAATTATTCTGGTCACATTTTAGATTAGGGTCCAATTCTCACTGTTAACTAACTATTATCTATGACTTTTCCCTCAAAATACTCACAATTACTGCTTATTAATACTTAGTAAAGTAGTTGTTAAGGTCAAGAATTGGGTAGGATTAAGGATTTAGAATAAGGTCTTGCAGAATAAGACATTAATATGTGCTTTTTAAGTAATAATAAACAGCCAATATCCCAGTAATATTCATGCTAATAACCAACAAGTTAATAGTGAGAATTGGACACTAAAGTGTTACCAGTATTCTTATGAACTCACCAAAGTATTTAAAGTGAGAAGGGTACATAAAAAGCATGCATTTTAAGGTTAGACTTTAAATTTTGATGTTAAATCCACTATTATATTGTGTATAAATGTTCTACAGTCTATACACAGTATTAAGTTCAATTACATAAGAAATAACTAATTAAATTACAGAAAAAATAAGAGTAATCTCTTACTTTACTTTTTCAAGGGAAAAGTAATTAAATGACAGTAACTAATTTCTTAGTAATTAGTTACACCCAACACTGGTCATGAATAAGAAGTACAAAATGAGGATTTGTAAAGAAAAATGTCAGAGGATTTCGATGTAAGTCAAGAGAAGACTGGTTTTCCTTTGCTAAAATAAGGAAACTTTGCTTCCTTTGCTCCTGTAAACAAACGTTGGTTCTCGCGAGACTAGCATATTCTTACCAGCATACATCCTACATCATCCGCCCGGATTGGCTTCCAAGTTCGACAGTTAGCGGAAGTTACAGAAAGCTGTTTATAATGTTTTAAATATGGATATTTTCCTAAAAACAAACGCATCAATTGGCTCCTGCAGGGGGGTCCATTGCACAGAGAGTGCATCGCCTGTCTGGGCAGCACCCACACAGAGGCTGCATTCATTGAGACTTCATGCTCTCACTGCGAGAGTATGAGTCTAACCCTTCTCTGCACGCGGATCGCCTTTTTTCACTCCCAGGAGAAAGAAACAGCGGAGAAGCAGAGTTTTTACATCAGGCTCAAGTGAACTCATGTCAGCAATGCTCCTGCTTGCTTTACTCACCCCCTCGCGCTTTGACTCGCTGGTGTGCTGGTGTGATCAGCACACCTCGTCGGCTGCGAGTGGCCTGGTATACTTCAGCATGTCTGAGATCACTGCTGATGAACCCCATGATAACAGACCCACATATTTACAAAAAGATAATTTCTCCTTTCCTCACTATCACGAATGTCAGTTCCCCACCCCCGTGCGGCGAACTACCATTCGAAAAGTTAGAACCTCTTGCCATCCTGCTGCAGGCTTGGAAAGCCATTCTGCATGTGTCAAGCTGGCTTCTAAAAACCATAGAACGAGGTTACTCTCTCCAGTTTGCTCACAGGCCACGTCGCTTCAGAGGTATTATTCACTCTTCGGTACAGGAGAACGACGCTCATTCTTTGGTTCGAAGTACAGACATTGCTTGCAAAAAAAACAGAAGTGGTTCCTCTAGCGAACAGTGAGTCAGGCTTCTACAGCAACTACTTCTTCATTCCCTTGAAAGATGGCGGGTTCAGACCTATTCTTGGTGTCAGTCATCTGAATCGCTCGCTCATGTAATGGCTGTTTAAGATGTTAACTTTGAAACAGATCCTCGTGCAAGTATGCCCCGAGGACTGGTTTCTGTCTGTTGATTTGAAAGACGCATACTTTCATATACAAAATGGGGAGCTCTGTACAAAGGCAGACCGGCATTCGGCTCCTGGTCAAAGCTGGAGCAGTGCTTGCACATCAACTGCCTCGAAATGATTCCGGTTTTTCTTACCCTAAAAACCTTCCTACCAGGCTTAAAGGGGCACCATGTCCTGGCCTATATCCTGTAGCCAATATCAACTGACAAGGCGGTCTCAGGTCACGATCCCTTTACAGTATGGCTCAATGCCACCTGTTATGGGCATGGATAAAAACACCTCTCACTCAGATCGGTTCATGTGCTGGGCAGATTGAACCAAGGGGCAGACATGCTATGCAGAGACATTACATCCTCATACAGTTCAAATGTTCTGGTCTGTTTTTGGTAGGGCAGAGGTGGACCTCTTCGCCTCAGAAGACAACTTTCACTGCCCAATTTATTTCTCAAGATTGAGAGATGCCCTGGCCCATGATTGGCCCAGTTCTCGCCTGTATGCCTTTCCTCCAATTGCTCTGCTCCCTCAGGTCATCAGATGGGTCAGGGAAGTCGGGTGCTCAGTCCTCCTGGTGGCCCCACTCTGGAAGAAAACAAGCATGGTTCTCCAAGTTGATTCAGTTGCTATCAGCAACCCTGTGGCCAATACCACTGAGGAAGGACCTTCTCTGGCCAGCAAAGAGCATGATTTGGCATCCCCGACCAGAGCTATGGAGCCTTCATGTTTGACCCCTCGATGGGAGAATTTGCAGCTCCCTGCAAGTGTGACGAATACCATTTTAAAAGATCCCTTTATGCCCTTAAATGGTCAGTCTTTAATGATTGGTGCACAGCATGCAGCCTGGACCTGTCCTCTTGTGACATGTCACATGTGCTAACCTTTCTACAAAAGCTGTTGGACAAGGGTCGCACCCCGTCCACACTCAAAATCTATGTGGCAGCCATCACGGTGAATCATTCTATCGTGGCTGGCCAATCGGTCGGAAGAAACAACCTAGTTGTTAACAGGGATTGAAATTAACTTTTTCACTCACCAGCCAATTTGGCTACTAAATTTTTAAGTTACCGGCCATTCATAACTTCTACTAGCAAAAAAAACCAAACAAAAAAAAAACAGACAGAAATACACCAACAGTTTGAGGCTGTCTACACTGGGCGTGACAAAGCGACCGTTGCAA
>NW_015539879.1:390959-393229 GCF_001515605.1 Sinocyclocheilus anshuiensis
GATTTGACAGCGTTACCCGCCACAGCTGATTTTTACCCGCATTTGGCGGGTTGGCGGGTGTTAATTTCAAACCCTGGTTGTTAAGTTTCTGAGAGGAGCTCGGAGATTGAAACCACCTTGTCCTCACACTGTGCCAACTTGGGACTTGTTTATAGTCCTCAGGGCCCTATGGGGCCCTCCCTTTGAACCGCTCTAATCGCCTGACTTGCAGCACCTTTTTCGCTTAACATCGCCCCCTTTTGGCTTTAGCGTCGGTCATGCTAGTGGGTGACTTGCAAGCATTGTCAGTCAGTGCTTCCTGTCTTGAATTTGGGCCTAATGACTGTCAAGTCATCCTCAAACTGAGACACGGCTATGTGCCGAAAGTGCACTCGACTCCATTCAGAGCTCAAGTTATTACCCTTCTACCCTTCTGCAGATGGTGAGCAGGGTCCTAATCCACTTTGCCCAGAACGGGCTCTGAGAGTGTATGTAGAGGGCTCTGGCGTGTTCAGACACTCAGAGCAGCTCTTTGTTTGCTTCGGAGGCCACTCTAAAGGGCTGCCTGTCATGAAGAGGAGACTGTCTCACTGGATAGTAGATGCTATAGCCTTGGTTTATGCCTCAACAGGCTTGCAGTGCCCTATAGGGGGGGTAAGGGCCCACTCCATTTGAGGGATGGCCTCCTCCAGGGCGTGGTCTAGCTGGATTTCCATTGGTGAGATTTGTGCGGCCGCTGGCTGGTCGTCGCCGTCTACCTTTGCTAGATTTTATATCTTGGACGTCCCTGCCATGCAGGCACGGATTTTGTCAAGTCAAGTCAAGTCACCTTTATTTATATAGCGCTTTTAACAATACAGATTGTGTCAAAGCAACTGAACAGCATTAATTAGGAAAATAGTGTCAATAATGCAAAATGACAATAGTAAACACAAATTTTTCAGTTAAAGACAGTTCATCATTGAATTCAGTGATGTCAACATCCAGCTCAGTTTAAATAGTATCTTTGCAATCAAGTCAACGGTATCGCTGGAAATGAAGTGTCCCCAACTAAGCAAGCCAGAGGCGACAGCGGCAAGGAACCAAAACTCCATCGGTGACAGAATGGAGAAAAAACCTTGGGAGAAACCAGGCTCAGTCGGGGGGCCAGTTCTCCTCCGACCAGACGAACCAGCACTACGGTCTTAATTTTGTCTGCTTAATTCTGTCTAATCCCCTTTGCAAGTGGAAAAGGCCATGTTATGTAGTCCTCAGCCTTGGGTCCCTGAGATAAGGGAACGAGCTTTGTGTAACTTGCCATGCAATAAGGCTGCACGTGAATCGATGACTGTAGCTTCAGTCGAAAGATTCTGATGAAATAGCGCTCCAAGCTGACTTATATAGCAGTCAGATTCTCCGATTCCTGCAAAATCAAGTTATGGTTTATGTTTATGTTGTTATAATGACAATTTTAATTAACTGTTTTTAAACACCTGGTGGCTTTTTTTATAATGTGCCTAATCCAAAATATCACTGGAATGTAATTTTTATTTTTACATTAACTACAAATAAGGAACTTGCACTTAAATTTTGTTTTGCTATATTTTCTATAGTGGACCACGTTGTCACGATGCACACACACGAGGGACGAGGAGACGCTGGAGAATATGTTGACAGGACTTTATTTGCATGAACCAAGGAACCAAGGGAGACGAACACAGGAAGACGTTCACACGAAGACGTTCACAGCGGACCGAGAACTTGGGACTGGGAACACTTTTTATACACACACAGGAGGAGGGGATGACGAGACACACCTGGGAGCAATGAAACATCATGGGGAACACCTGGGACAAATTAAACATGGGAAAGGAACACCTGGGGAGCAAGACAGACAAAACATGGAACAGAGTCTGACACATGTACTTATTTAAAAACTCTTTTATATAAAACATCATTAAACCATACATAATTTAATTACAGTATTGTCCTGCCTTCAGTCTACCTTTTAGTCTATTAAAATTACCAGAAGACATGAACTAATCACTTCCAATACATGTAAGGGGTATTTTAAAACAGGTTCATAAACAGTGAAAAGTTATTTTACTTATTTTAAAATTAATTGTTATATGAATTAATCAGTTATTTCAGTTGTATTTATGCACCCCATTTAAAGGGGTGGTTGATTGCGATTTCACTTTTTTAACGTTAGTTAGTGTGTATTGTTGCTATTTGAGCGTAAACAATATCTGCAAAGTTACGAAGCTGAAAGTTCAATGCAAATGGAGATATCGTCTTTTAAAATTCTGGCA
>NW_015539879.1:393788-393994 GCF_001515605.1 Sinocyclocheilus anshuiensis
GCTGTTTGAGCATAAACAATATCTGCAAAGTTACGAAGCTGAAAGTTCAATGCAAACGGAGATATCGTCTTTTAAAATTCTAGAAGTTTAATGCCTACAAAAATGGCTGGTACGGACTACAACAAGTTACTTCCCGGGTTTGTGACGTCACAAACCCAGATAAACCCCGCCCTCAGGAAAAGGCAGCAAAGGGGGCGAGGCCATGC
>NW_015539879.1:394096-396875 GCF_001515605.1 Sinocyclocheilus anshuiensis
AAGTGTTAAACATGGACGCGCGTGCAGTTGCCGTACTGTATTAAAGCTTTAATCAGGATAAAACGGTATATTAAAAGCTAACATAAGCAGTAGCACTTACTTTACATAACAGCACATCTAAAAGTATAAGACAACAACAAACAAAAAACATAGGCCTACCATTAAAAGCCATGCTTGCACAGGTTCTGCACGATCCTCTTCAATAATATCCTCTGCTTCTCAATCGGGCTCTAACTGATATGCGATATTAACGACGCCGTTGTTTACAATACAATCGGAGCACATGAACCCAATTGAGCCTAAAAAAAAACAGTGAACCACCCCTTTAAATGACAAGTTAACTACTGATGTAAGTAAGTGATTAATTGTGACATCTTATGCTCTTATTAGTACTATGTTTTTTTATATTAAAGTTAATAACTGTAATACACAAGTGTATTTTGACATAATCACATGTAAATCAAGAGAAACACCAGGAGATAAAAGTAACTCCAACGGCCCCACCATAATTGAAAACCAATATGTGATTGTGTGTGTGTGTGTTTACTAAGACATAATTCCCTTTTAATTCTAAAAGAGCATGTAAAGAGAGGTGTTGTCATCAGAAGTCAAGATGTTGAGATGCTTTACAGGGACAACCATGTTCTTCATGAGCAGGATGCAGCGGCTTTATCTGGGTAGACCAGCAAACCAACACACCATTCACAGCCACATCGAAATAAAAGATGATGCGGTGCCAGTGCCATTGAAACACCTAGCATGTCAGTTGCTATTAAACGCCATCTGTCATTTAAAATGGAACCCTTTGTTTGTTTTTCTCTTTCTTTCTTTCTTTGTCACTTTTCATTAGCAGTTCTTTTTAGCACATCGATGGATAACAGATGATGTATCTCAACACGACTTCAACTCTGAATATCTCTAATATATATGAAAAATTTTTCTTCCAATTTCTATCCACATTACTTATTTTAGCGTAAACGGGACTTTTATTTTGTTCTGGCGAGAAGACATCATAAGGCTGTGCGCGCTCCTGCGTCTGTGAAACAGCTTTTTAAACAAACTATATTATTTTACTTTAGTTTATTATTTTTTTTAAACAAATTATTTATCATCGAATGTAAAATGGCAATTCTTTATCTAATGTTTATGAACGATATTTAGTGTAAATAAAGTAGCACATGAGTAACAGAATAGGTACGTCTCATTTCGCTCCCTATTATAAATACGAGCCGTTTCTCAATTTCTTCAGTCCGCAAAGTTTGGACTTGCATCCTCGGTAGGGGGCCTCGGTAAATGGAACAGCAGTGTACTTGATAACTTCAGTCAGCTCGCCTTGGCTACTCCGGTTATCTACACTGTATGTATACAATACGACGAAATATAATATCAAACATCACTGCCTCTTTTCGTTTTTATTTAAACATATTAATAGCCACAAAAATGTAGTTCAGGGAACGTACATACATTACAGTGAAACGAAATATTATATCAAACAGCATTGCCTCTTTTCTGTTTCATTTAAAATATTAATAGGCTCACAAAAATGTGGTTCATTCAACAAATACACGCATTACAATAAAACGAAATGATATCAAGCACCACTGCCTTGTCGTTTTTTCAAAATATAAAACACAACTCATTTCGTTTTCATTTTAAAAATATAAAACATTAATATGTGGTTTAGGTAATATGTGCACATATACTCTGATTATCTTCACTGTATAGCCTATAATAAAATGAAATATGACAAGCACAACTCTGCCTTTTTTGTTAAATGTCAGTTTTAATGAACAAAATAGCCATTATAAAACAATATAAAGTTAATAGATTCATGAGACCAAAGATTGCCTGTTAGATTTACCCAAAATAACTTTTACCTCATGTTTAAGAGGCATCAGAGCCAGCGGTAAATGTCAGAAGGACTAGCTGAGGTGAGGCTGCTCTCAGCGGATACATGAGCACTGAGCTCCCGGTGATCGCGTGGAGCTACGTCTCCGTAATCGGCGAAGCAAATTTTCAAATAGGCGCTATCTTTATAAATAAACCGCAGATTTAAGTTTTAAACAACTACATTCTCACCTGAAATACTCTTAGAACTGCATTTCATGACACAATAACAGTAATATTTTGAAAATTATGCGGGTTTTCTCCGCCACCATTAACGCTCGCTGGTTGGTGCGAAATGCATTCTGGGATACCTGGCTGCCTCAAGTTCGCACAAGTCACCTCTGGATGCATCCTTGATAAAACGGGCGGAGCAAGAACACATCCGGGAATTTGAACTGTACTTGGCTAGATGTGAACTTTGAATTGGAACAGTACTTGGGCAACGACTGATGACGTTTCACAAGAACACAAGTACAGACAAGAACGCATATTGAGAAACGGCTACAGTCACTGGCAAGTAATAATAGGAGAAACAGAGCTTTAACTCTGAGTGAATTGAAACAATTACTTTGCAAAATGATTCCCTGGGCGCTTCTCATTTCTTATTTTTGCATCCACGTATGTGTGTATTTGATGTGCTTTTTATTTTCATAATTGTATTTTAAACAGCTAAAAAAACCCGTATTATTCAGTTATTTATTTCACTAGGGGAACTAGGGGAAAAAGAAGTGGGCTCTTTGCAAACCAAACTTTTCACATTTTATAAATGACTTGAAATTATAGAAATTATAACTTGAAAAAAAGGTAATGTTTTAAAAGCACTTGTTCTTGTGGCATTGAAAAAAATCCTTTTCCTCGCATCTTAGCTCCACCCCCTTAGGATGCGCGGAAA
>NW_015539879.1:406743-409928 GCF_001515605.1 Sinocyclocheilus anshuiensis
TGTACTTGATAACGTCAGTCAGCTCGCCTTGGCTACTCCTGTTATCTACACTGTATGTATACAATATGACGATATATGATATCAAACATCACTGCCTGTTTTCGTTTTCATTTAAACATATTAATAGCCACAAAAATGTAGTTCAGGGAATGTACATACATTACAGTGAAATGAAATATTATATCAAACAGCATTGCCTCTTTTCTGTTTCATTTAAAATATTAATAGGCTCACAAAAATGTGGTTCATTCAACAAATACACGCATTACAATAAAACGAAATGATATCAAGCACCACTGCCTTTTCCTTTTCTTCAAAATATAAAACACAACCCTTTTCGTTTTCATTTTAAAAATATAAAACATTAATATGTGGTTTAAGTAATATGTACAGTGCACATATACTCCGATTATCTTCACTGAATGTATAATAAAATGAAATATGACAAGCACAACTGCCTTTTTTTTGTTAAATGTCAGTTTTAATGAACAAAATAGCCATTATAAAAGAATAAGTATAAAGTATAAGAGACTTATGTAATAGGAAATAAAGACAAAAGCAAACAATTCGGTCAAATGTATGCAACAAAGTCAGCGTTGTATTACGATTAATAAATAAATAATTTATTAAACATAACTTTGTGATCAGCCAAAACGATATGACCTGGAAGAAATAATAGATTCATGAGACCAAAGATTGCCTGTTAGATTTACCCAAAATAACTTTTACCTCATGTTTAAGAGGCATCAGAGCCAGCGGTAAATGTCAGAAGGACTAGCTGAGGTGAGGCTGCTCTCAGCGGATACATGAGCACTGAGCTCCCGGTGATCGCGTGGAGCTACGTCTCCGTAATCGGCGAAGCGCCTATTTGAAAATTTGCTATCTTTATAAATAAACCGCAGATTTGAGTTTTAAACAACTACATTCTCGCCTGAAATACTCTTAGAACTGCATTTCATGACACAATAACAGTAATATTTTGACAATTATGCAGGTTTTCTCCTCCGCCATTAACGCTTGCTGGTTGGTGCGAAATGCATTCTGGGATACCTGGCTGCCTCAAGTTCGCACAAGTCACCTCTGGATGCATCCTTGATAAAACGGGCGGAGCAAGAACACATCCGGGAATTTGAACTGTACTTGGCTAGATGTGAACTTTGAATTGGAACAGTACTTGGGCAACGACTGATGACGTTTCACAAGAACACAAGTACAGACAAGAACGCATATTGAGAAACGGCTACAGTCACTGGCAAGTAATAATAGGAGAAACAGAGCTTTAACTCTGAGTGAATTGAAACAATTACTTTGCAAAATGATTCCCTGGGCGCTTCTCATTTCTTATTTTTGCATCCACGTATGTGTGTATTTGATGTGCTTTTTATTTTCATAATTGTATTTTAAACAGCTAAAAAAACCCGTATTATTCAGTTATTTATTTCACTAGGGGAAAATGCATAAAAAGAAGTGGGCTCTTTGCAAACCAAACTTTTCACATTTTATAAATGACTTGAAATTATAAACAAACCTCCTTGAAAAAAAGGTAATGTTTTAAAAGCACTTGTTCTTGTGGCATTGAAAAAAATCCTTTTCCTCGCATCTTAGCTCCACCCCCTTAGGATGCGAGGAAAGAATGCAAGGGAAGGAAGGAGGACAGAGGAATTGAAGGAAAGCTTATCTGTATATTGGAATATTGTTCCAATATACAGATACAGTGTTACGTCCGGTGTTACTTACACAAACCAAAAGCAAATGTTTTGATGATTTGATCTATAATCTACAAATCATTAAATGGTAAATACTAATCATAAAACATGGAGTATCTAGTATTTTGAGTTTTATTTGGCTAATCAGGCCAATTAAGGCCATTTAGCCCTTACAAGTGCACTGACTATTGAAGTAGGGAGTTGATTGAGATGCACCCAGAAATTTAGTTTGAATGTATTTTTTCTTTCTGTTAATTATTGTCATCTTAAACATGGACATTGTCTACACACAGAAAAAATCCCCGTGAAGGAACTGAGATCCACATAACACACTGTTATAAAGATGGCGTTTATTAAAGAGGAGAGTGAAGACATTAAGATTGAAGAAACATTCAGAGTCAAACAAGAAGATACTGAGGAAGAAACAGGTTAGTTTTCATTCCCGTTTGATCCTTATTAAAGGGATAGTTCACCCAAAAATGAAAATTTGATGTTTATCTGCTTACCCCCAGGGCATCCAAGATGTTTCTCGCACAAACCGATCGTTTCGTGTCTTAGGACATCAATGTGTCATCACGAGCCGCAGGGTTTAATTTGGATTTGTCTGTGCATGTTTTTTTTACTCTCATAGATTTTGTTACCATTGCCATGCATTATACGACTGATAGACTGCAACGGTTAAAGTTAAAAATCATCAAATGTGTTCTACTGAAAAAACAAAGTCACCTACATCTGGGATGCCCTGGGGGTAAGCAGATAAACTTCAAATTTTCATTTTTGGGTGAACTATCCCTTTAAAATGTTGACCTCTACAGAAATTACATTTTTTAATTAAATTAATTAAAGCGGTTTTATTTGATATGGATCAGTTCGTTGAGATCACGTGACCAGACAAATGCTAATTCTCAGGACCTAAAACTAAACATTTTTGCCATGCCCATCAATGGCCGGTGACTTGAGAAAATGTACTGGCCATAAATATTTTTTACCGGCCATGAAACAGTGACTACTACAACAACTAAACATACTTAATAAAAAACAATAAAAGTATATGTAACCATTTGAAATTAGAGGCAAACACTGCATTTTAATTACAAATAAAGATGCTACACACATGTAGCATGAGCGGTTGTAATTTCAAGATTTAAAGCAAAAATATAATGGTCTGTCTTTATTTTTGTGAAATTATGCTGCATAAAACAAGTTTGCACAAAACAGCAGATGGGCTGAATGAGAATGCAAATTCACTTTCTGACAGCAGGTGGAACTTACGGAACAGCATTGATATACTGTTTCCTTGGTTACCTCTGTACGCAAAGCAGTGCTGCGCTTATAAACACTATTTTAATATGCATTATATAGAGGTATAAGGAAAAGAAAAGTCCATTGAAACTTTTCCTAAGACAGTCAGTTCCCTTTAGATATAAGCTACATTCGTATAAAACCTCACACTAATACTTATGTCCCCCCCCCCCCCCC
>NW_015539879.1:410019-417460 GCF_001515605.1 Sinocyclocheilus anshuiensis
TTTCAAGCATCGCGAACAGTAAGATTGCTATGCCTGTACAGTATTTTCTCTGCTGGTGTGTCTGTACTCTTCACCCCATCTGTCTTTAGTGTGTACCATCTCTGGTTGTGTTAACATTGTGTTAACACCTGCTCATGCTGTATTCAAGTGCACCTGAGAAGATCCTGCTTCCAAGTTGGGTATTCATTATTACGACATTTCATGCATTAAATTAAGAAAAAATATACTTAAGTAGCCTAAACCAAGCAATTATTTTGTGTAACATTAATCCCAACACCTAATTCTACATTGGCGGAATATTTAGTTTCAAAACGAAATGCAAAAGCACCTGTTTGGCAATATTTCGGATTTTGAAAAGCTTGTTGACGTTTGCTGTTTATCAAAGTTGATTTTGGAAGTTTTTTTTAAGCATTCGTTTCTCATTTATTTGGTTCCACAGTGTTTGCTGATTTTTACTTTATTTAAACTTTGTGTAATTTATTTATTTTATTTTACATCAAGGTTTATGCCGTGCCTCCAAGCTTTCTTATTTGTTTTGCATTTCTTATTCATTTCCTATTTATTTTGTTCCACAGTGTTTTCTGATTTTCAGCTTTGTAGCCCTGCCTATACCTATTTAAACTTAGTGTAAGTTAATTATTTTATATTAGGCATATACTGTAGCTTGGTGTATTTTTATTCCTTTCGTTAATAAAAGTTCTATGATATAGCCTATATATTGGCTAAGTGAGTTTGACATTGTATTTTATAATCGACACCGAATTGCCACTAATTTGAAAGTGAAAGTAAAATGCGCACGGCACATTTACAAACTATTTAAATGCAAAGGAAAGCGAGAAAAAGAGGGAAAACTCAAATTAACTAAATCCCCTGCCCCCCACCCCACGGTGATACCGGTATTACCGGTGTTATCACATGTCGATTAACCAGTTTAAACTTTTCCTCACCGTCACAACCCTAAGGCCCTGTGTCCACCAAAGCGTTTTTAGCCAGCTGAAAATGCCAGGCGCTCTGCTGAAAACGCCCAGCTGCGAGCGCTTGAGAGCGCTTTTTGTGGCGCAGCGTTTTTTCAGTTGAGACGCTTTGGTTGCTATGATACGGAATATCCGCTAAACTGACATGGATGCTCAGAAACCAGCAATATTAATTTCTCCTCCATATTTCCCGTTGTTGTGCTTGTTGATACGTCGTTGTAACAAAATGACTGTTGTGACAGTTGATCGGTGTGGAATTTGCCCCGCCCCTCCTGCACTCTGATTGGTTAGCTGACTAGAAAGTGACAGTGATGAGCGCAGCGTTTTATCCAAAGTTGAACATTCTTCAACTCTCGGCGCGAGAAAAAAACGCCCGAACGCTCAGCGCGAAAAAGACGCTCAGCGCTCGGCACGCTCCTGGCGTTTTAAAAAACGCGGCGCTCCAATTGAGAACAACTGAAAAAACACGCTAGCCGCGGGGAAAAACGCTTTGGTGGACACAGGGCCTAATAGCTAGATACCTTTTTTCATATTAGGGATTTCCTGGAGTGTCATGAGTTCTATTACTTCTATGATGCATATGTGGAGTTTCTGCACGAGGGCGCCCTCTGGCTTACAGTATGAATGAAAATGCACACTCAGTCCTATTTTGGGCATAAACAGGAAAAATAATACTTCTCTCTAAATAAATTATAAGTAAAAATATGATAATCCATATTTTTCTCTAGTGTATAGAAGTGTACAGGAGTTGCACCATATCATAACTGTATCATATAATGTACAGCCTGCATGTTAACAAGTAACCCTGCAGTTTTTTTATTAAACAATAGTTTTCTGTAAAATAAAATGAGCATTGTTATTATGTTATCGTTAATTTTTAACTAATTATTATATTATTTATTTGTTAATTTGTTTTAAAAATCGCATTTTAAAATGCAGTTTTAACCAGAAAATCGCATACTACAGAGTAGAGGTGTGATTTTGGATGCAGCCACTCTCTTTAAATTTTTTTTATTGATCACTGATTTATTGATTCAATCAGTGATTCATTGAAAATGCTGTATTATTCAGTAACAAAACACAGCTGTGTGTTGCTTGGAGATGCAATGGATGGAACTATTTTCATTGGCATATATCAATACTGTGTCTAAAATGTAAGTTAATTACTATTAATTTCTTGTTTATTGAACTGTTGTATAACAGTATTACATGTACTGCTATGCTAATCATATGTTACATTTTGAGACATTTTTATTTATTTTAAATCCATTTCCCCCTCTTTTCTGTTCATTTCTGACTCTAATCCTGCTTCTACATCAGGGCTATTCAATTAGCTTCATTTGAGGGCCTGATTATCGAATTTAGGACCAAGGGGGTGGGGCGCATCACAATCTCTTTCAGGGGCCCATTAAAATTAGAAATAAAACTGAAATGCATATTCAGCAGCAAAATAAACTAATAAAAATTAACAAAAAAATGAAAGTAATCGCACACTTTCTGTAATTTATCATGATTAATTGCATATTAATATATTTATATTGCCATTATTTCACATTGAACCTCCAAATTAATGCAGAAATAACAAAGATGGCATATTTTAAACGTTTAATGGCATCTTTTTACTAAGTAGCCTATAAGTGAAGACTAGTATCATTTAATGTTACTGATGTCTCTATTAAATGCATTTTCCCTGAATTATAGCCATTAATTCAATTCAATTTTCTTTATTGTCATTGTACATAGGTACAACGAAATTCTGTCTGGTGAGTCTCAGTTACAAACTAAACAAAGGAAGAACAACAACTTAAATCAACCAACAATAAATAACAGGCAACAGTTGCCACAAAATAAAGTGCAAATTATGTCATTAACTTGAGGGTGTGAGTGTAAGGGGTGTAATAGAGGTCACAGCTCTTGGAAAGAAGCTGTTTCTCAGTCTGTTTGTGTGTGTTTTTATGGTCCTGTACCTCCGCCCTGAGGGCAGGGGGTCAAACAGTCCATGACCCGGGTGGGTGGGATCTGCAGCAATGTTCCTGGCCTTCTTCTGGAGGCGTTCTGCATAGACCAAGTCCAGATCTGGAAGTGGATCCCCAACAATCCTGTGCAGTCTTAACCACCCGGGCCAAGTCCTTCCTGTCCTGTGCCGTGCAGCTGGCATACCACACAGTTACACAATAGCATAGGATGCTTTCTATGGCACTCCTATAGAAATTTATCAGTAGCCGAGAGGAGAGTCCAGCCTGCTTCAACTTCCTGAGGAAGAAAAGTCTTTGTTGAGCTTTCCTAACCAGGTAGGAGGTGTTCAGGGCCCAAGTGAGGTCCGCTGAAATGTGGATACCCAGGAACTTGATGTTTTCCACACGCTCCACTTCTATTCCCTGTATGAGCAGTGGTGGATGTGCTTGTCCTTCCGAACCTTCTGAAGTCCACAATAACCTCTTTGGTCTTATTGGTGTTCAAAACCTAACCAGGTGGGAGGTGTTCAGGGCCCAAGTGAGGTCAGCTGAAATGTGGATACCCAGGAACTTTATGTTTTCAACTTTATGCTTCTACCCTCTGTATGAGCAGTGGTGCATGTGCTGTCCTTCTGGACCTTCTGAAGTCCACAATAACCTCTTTGGTCTTATTGTTTGTACTTTTGTGTACTCAAGATGGCGGCGCGTTCACACGCTGCGGCTTCTCTCTCTCCCGACAGAAAGGTGTTTTCGTGTTTTTAAGACGATGTGTTGTCCCCTATTCTTACTACTTGTGGCCTGTTGGTTAGAAAGTCTCTGATCCATAAGCACAATGAGGTGGACAGGCCCAAATTGTAGAGTTTCTGTACCAGTTTGTGGGGGATTATTGTATTAAAAGCGGAGCTGAAATCGACTAATAGCATCCTGACATATGTATTTGACATCTCCAGATGGGAAAGGGCTGTGTGGAGTGCTATGATGACTGCGTCTTCCGTAAATCGATTCTCCCTGTAAGCAAACTGGTAGCTGTCTAATTCCGGCGATACAATGTTCTTAAAGGGGTCATAAGATGCTACATGCACTTTTAAAAGTTGTTTGAACTGAAATGTGTGTTGGCAGTGTGTGTACACAACCACCCTAGCGAATCATTCATGATCCAGCCTCATCTACAGAAGAAGTGAGTATGTTTTGTAATGAATCTTTGCAAATCGCCTTTCCTAATAATGTGCTAACTAGCAAGTTTCACGATGAATGCAGCTAAAGTAAACAGTCTCTCTGAGAGCAGCTCGATAGAGAGGGGTGGGGTCAGCATAGCTCATTAACATTTAAAGGAAAATGACAAAAACGGCTTGATCTGAAAAGAGCTGTTTTTGACAGGGTAAAAAAGGTGTCTTTTACACTACCATTGAGAAACTTTAACCAAACTATGTTACAGACTTTTCATTAAGACCCTAAAGAATCATATCAACTTGTGGAAAATGGGCATCCTATGACCCCTTTAATGTGCTGCAGAACAAGCCTCTCGAAATATTTCATAATGACAGGGGTCAAAGCCACTGGGCGATAGTCATTGAGGCAGGTAGCAGCTGATTTTTTAGGCACAGGTACAATAATGGAGGATTTAAGGCAAACAGGGACAACGCTGAGCTGCAATGAAAGGTTAAAGATGTCCTGAAACACTCCTGCAAGTTGGTCTGCACATAATTTCAATGTCCGACCTGACACCCGGTCCGGCCCCACTGCCTTGGTGACGTTGGTTTTCCTCAGTGCAGCCTTCACCTGATGACACTGAAGTACAAGAGTCTGCTGCTGCTGTTCTTCAAACTTGGACAGCTGAGCTGTCTCTTCACCACCTTGTGAGTCGAAACGGGCAAAGAACTGATTCAGGGTGTCAGGGAGTGCCTGATCCTGGCTGATCATCTGCTTGCTGCCCCTGTAGTCTGTTATGGCTTTAATACCTCTCTACAGATGCCGGGGGTTGTTGTTATCAAAGTGTCCCTCAATACGTTTCTTGTACCTGTGTTTAGCCTCCTGTATGCCTTTCTTCAGATCTCTCTGGGCTCTCCTGTAGGCCAGCAGGTCACCTGACCTATAGGCAACATCTCGGGCTTTAAGCAAAGACCGCACCGTACTGTCCAGCCACGGTTTCTGGTTAGGAAACACTCTGATGGATTTAGTGGGCAGCACGGAGTGCGTGCAGAAATATAAATAGGCCAGAACAGACGAGGCGTACTCCTCTATATCCGCATTCTCTTTAAACACTCCCCAGTCATGCATTCAAAGCAGTCCTGAAGCGCTGAGATGGCCTCCACACTCCAGACTTGTATGGTTTTAACAGTCTTGATCGGCAGATAAGAGGTCTGTAGGCCGGTATCATTTCCAGCGAGATGTGGTCTGACATGCCAAGGTGCGGAGATGCTGCAGCTTTATATGCCCCTGGGATGTTCGTATAGACCTGGTCCAAAATATTTTTGTCCCTGGTCGGGAAGTTGATGCACTTGAAAAATTTGGGAAACACAGCTTTCAGTTCTACATGATTAAAGTCTCCTGCTGCAATCACAACTCCCTCTGGATGTGCATTTAGCTGGCCATTTATAGTGCTGTGCAACTTCTCCAGTGCTGACCTGACATTAGCCAGTGGCGGTATGTAAACAGCTGTAATCAGAAAAACAGAAACCTCCCTTGGCATGTAGAGCGGCCTGCATTTCACTGCCAGATATTCCAAATCCGGGGAGCAGTACGTTCCAATAACATTCGTTGCAGTACACCAATTATTATGAACATAGATACACACTCCACCGCCTTTACTCTTACCAGAGGCTGCCGTCCTGTCAGCTCGGTACACGGAGTCTCAGCTTTCCAATTTTTTTGTCATTGTCATTTTTTTGTTTTTCAAACAATAAATACCGTTTTGTCGCTCTTTAATGTGTCATGACAGATCACTGTAGCACCTCAATTCAAACGGCATATGAACCAGTCGTCTTTTCATATTTACTTAAAGCACGAAATAAACATGAATGGAGATCAGAAAGTATTTTATTTCAACCGCGGAAAGACTTCAATACACAATTTTCAATTTTAAGTCTGCCAGTTAATCTACTCTCCTGTCTGATTTGTTTGTCAGACAAAATGGTGGTGTGGCAGCATTTTGAGACACCAAAGCTCCATAGCCACAGCTGTGCTCACTGTCAAACAGATACTACTGGAGCTTCCAGCGCACGTTAATCACTGATGTCACTGCACACTGGAACAGCAGTCTGGATATGATCAGACGCTATCTCAAAAAGCAAACATTTGTGACAGCCACTCTTCTAAGCAATGACGCTAGACGAAATGTCCTAACCTTGATACCTCCGTCTCCTCAGACATCCATGATGCAGAGGACATGGTGAGGTTTCTTAAGCCACTCAAAACAGCCACTACTGTGCTGTGTGATGAAAAAAATCCAACTCTGTCTCCCATTTAGGGGTGGGAGAAAAAAATCGATTCTCCGATGCATCGCGATTCTATCTTCAACGATTCTGAATCGATTCTGAGCTTGGTTTTTTCCCCCGCAAATGGCACATGTGCACGCTAGAGACGCGGCGGGCTTCATTGCACAGAATTTGCGCTGCGAGACACATGCGCATTGCTTGACAGTGTGTGCTTCCACCCGCCGTGTTTTACTTTAGATATGCATTCATATATGCTATTTGGAATGCAGTACTATTATGAAACTCGCGCACTGACAGACTTTCACGTGCGCTTTGTGTTTATTGTCCTGAAGCTCGATCGCGGCTGCGGTTAAATGCACTTGCATCTCCCAATACTTTTATATGAAATTGATGTAAATACAGTCAGTTATTTTTTCGGAGCAGGACAGAACATCTGGTATATCGAAATAGATCTGTGCATTTGTGTAAATGCAGCCTGTTAAAGCTGCCACTGTCTATGATCTCATCAATAATAATCAAATGGCAATAATGCTGAGGAAAAAAATAAAACCCCATAAACTTTCGGATACTTAAAAAACACTTATTTTAAATAAGTAATTGTTTTAAAAAGTAGTCTGCTTATATACATAATAAAAAAATAAAGTAAATTTTGCACAAATTAAATTTGATATAAAATGTATATGAAAATGTAGCCATGTGCAGTAATATTGAAAACTGAGAATGTGACGCATCGTGATATTGAGTTGATAATGATAATCATAATTGAATTTAATCGTGAAACCAGTTAAAGGGGTCATATGATGCGATTTCAATTTTTCCTTTCTCTTTGGAGTGTTACAAGCTCTTGGTGCGTAAAGAAGATCTGTAAAGTTGCAAAGACTAAAGTCTCAAATCCAAAGAGTTATTCTTTATAAAAGTTAAGAGTCAGCCACACCTACCTAAAACGGCTCGTTCTAACATGCCCCCACATGTCTACCTCACTATGTGGGAAGATTTGCATAACACCGCCCAAATGTTCACGCAAAGAAAGAAGGTGTAACTTTTATTCTCGCTGTAGTATTGTTGTTGCCGCCACCGC
>NW_015539879.1:417965-423861 GCF_001515605.1 Sinocyclocheilus anshuiensis
GCTGTCCACTCAAGTGGTGGAAATTGAATGCTAGGCTGTAGCCACTGCTCTCCTGTGTAGCAAAAGCATCTGTGGTGTTCTCATAACATCAGTTACTCTCAGAAATGTATGTTATCCCGGTTCCCTAATGCTCAGTTCACACTGCACGATTTTCATAGTCGTCGGATCGCCATTGTTTTCACACTGCATGACTACCTGGGGTAGCATTCAGTTGCTGCTGTGTTCATATTGCACGATGGATCGGCGACAGGAGGTTACACACTGCATGACTTTACAATAGGAAGAATCGCCGACAACTCTGTCTGGTCCGCAAACTACGTTTTACAACCAAACGCACGCGAGAAGTGATAAGGAAATGACGCAAGATCACGTGTGAGATCAGAGTTTTTGCGTGAGACTGGAAATGTTATTAAAATGGTAGTCGGCAAGAAGTTCGAGATACAAATGGTCTGTGCACTGATTTGCAGTGAAAGGCCAATAAAGAAAAAATGTCCGAAAAAGAAAAAAAAGATTATGGATGAGGAAATGGTTGGAGCAAGGACTGCTGATATTGTGATCTATAACTCCTCCCCGAACTTCCCGCTGCCCTGGATCTTGCTCTCTCATTGGCTGTAGGTCATCGCCGATGTATTTTTCAGTCAAAACTCATTTCACACAATAGGATTTTGAATCGCAGACAGGTCCAGATATTTAGCATGCCAAATATTTAATGGGCGTCAGCGTTTCTCTCAGATCAAGTCTTTGATAATTCACACTGCGTGATTGTCACCCGCGTGAACGAGTACCGATTTGCCTCAGATTTCGGGCATTTGTCGGCGAGTGAAAATCAGGGCCAAAAATCGTGCAGTGTGAACTCGGCACAAGTAGAACAAGAAACAAGGGGAACAAGACACTGCAAAGCTTTATCATACTCATTTGTTACTGCCATGATTCTATGGTAGAAAAAACTGAGAAGTGAGGACACAATTTGTGCCATAATCCAATGAATTGGCATGATTCTATACAGGTGGCAGACAAGCATCACGCCTGGAGGTTCTTCACAGTAATGCTTTAAAAGTCTACATTTTTGATGTCTGTTAACCTGTTAACTTGTATTTGTCTTTTTTCCCTTTGCTTTAGACCTGATGCCACTGAAAGGGGAGAATCAAGAACTGAATGAAAATGAAGAGAAAGACCAGTGTGAGAAACATTTTGATTTAATAACTGTAGAAAAATCTTTAAGTTACTCAAAGACTGAAAGGACTTCTTCACAAAAAAGAAATCAACCAACAGGAACAATGAGTTATTTTATCTGCAGTCAGTGTGGAAAGAGTTTCAGTTACCTTGGAAACCTTAAAGTCCACCAGAGAATTCACACTGGAGAGAAGCCGTACACATGCCATCAGTGTGGAAAGAGTTTCACTCAAATAGAAACCCTTAAAGTCCACATGAGGATTCACACCGGAGGGAGCTCTTTCACCTGCCAACAGTGTGGAAAGAGTTTCACCCAAAAAGGAAGCCTTAAAGTCCACATGAGAATTCACACCGGAGAGAGTCCTTACATCTGTAATCAGTGTGGGAAAAGTTTCAATCGAAAAGAGTCCCTTACAACTCACATGAGAATTCATACTGGCGAGAAGCCTTACACGTGTCCTCAATGTGAAAAAAGTTTTACACATAAAGTAACACTTAATGCTCATATGAAAACTCACACTGGAGAGAAGCCATTCGCATGTGGTCAATGTGGGAATAGTTTCAGATGTAACGAAACCTTAATAAGCACATGAGGATTCACTCAAGAGAAATCCATTTTATATGTCATCAGTGCGGTAAACATTTCATAGACGAAAATCGCCTTAGGAATCACGTAGTGAGTCACACTGGAGAGAAGCCTTGTATGTGCCATCACTGTGGAAGGTCTTGTACAAACAAGTCAAACCTTGTGGTTCACATAAGAATTCACACTGGAGAGAAGCCTTTCATATGTATTCACTGTGAAAAGAGTTTCACAAATCAAGGAGTCTTGAATCGTCATTTGCAAACTCATTCTGAAAAGAAATTGCAGTGTTCCTCAGTGTCACAGTGTTAACAAAATATCAAAAATCACTTGTGTGTTCATTTTGAAAGAAAACTCAAAGTAGAATGTGGTAAGAAGATTATCTTAACATTTGCAGATACACCTGAGAAGTCATGTAGATGTGAGACCCTCTTTGTAGGTCGACAGTCTTTAATGGCATCAGAAATATGCATCTGTGGTAAATTCATTTTGTGTGTATCCGAGGTGTCCCTCAGAATTGAATTGTTATATAAATTGTAAATTATTATATAAATCTTGCTGTGAAATGAATGAAAAATGATGAATAAAATGACAAATTCAATGGTTTGATTTATTTATTTGATGGATTTTTAGTGAGAGAATGCACAGGTAAACATATGTTGTCAGTCTGGACTTGAATATAGCCACTGTTGGGGGTCATCTGGAAGCTAGTTCCAGCTGTGGGTTGCATAATAGCTAACCACTGTTTCAGTCTCTGTTTTAAATATAAAAACATATTTGCATTTTTTGCACTAATTAGTTTGTCCACAAGGTTGCAACACTGGCTCAGGCCATTGTTTTGCAGTCAAAAAAAGAAACAGTGGAGACAAGGAACAACAATAACAAATAGATGCTTGCAATGACAAGTGTTTGTGTGTAAGGGGGTTCATAGATACCCGCAACAAGTTTAAAAGAGTATAAAGACATTTATTTAGTTTGGAACCAGACCATTTGAGCGACTTGATCTTAAACTGATGACAAACAGCTCATATCTGTCTCTGAAAGTTACTGAAGTCACACGTGATAACCCGCAACATGCTAGATGTGTTTTTTCTTTCTTTCTATGGTTTCAACAGAAATATGATTCTCAAAAGCATAGTCTAAATCGGTTTTGCTGCATCATCTTGGCTTAGCCAGCATATGGTCTAATCCCCCTGGCCCAGCCTGCTGAGGAGGAATCTGCTCAGGTAAGCTGGGGGCTGAATCTTGCATCGCAATTGAGAACTGTGAAACCTGCATATCTGAGCTGTGCTTCTCAAAAGCATCATGAGCTAAGTTGTTGGTAGAGATAATTGGTGGCAATGGTTCTATGATCTACTTAGGCTTATGATGCTTTTGAGAAATGCAGCCGTGGCCACTCAGTGGAGCCCATCAGCGTCGGTTACGGTACCATAACTGGCATTAAACATGATTATTAAAGTGAGAGCTCCATCTTCTACAGTAGGTACTTCTACGCTTATAAGTGAAAAGTACCACCAGCTCTTTAAGAACTGGTGCTGCTTAAAGCAGAAGAACCCAGTCATTTGCTGGAAACCAGTTATTCCATCAAAAGTCTCCACTTGGGGAAATTGATTTGGTTTTGAAAGCTTTGGAAAGTCCCCACATCGAGCCACTTCGGTGGGCATCTTTAAGAACATCCTCTCTCAAAACAGTGCTTTTGCTTGTCTCTGTTAGGAGAATAAGAAATATACATGTCCCCTTAGTTAATGAATCATGGATGGAATTCGAGCTGAATGACTGTAGAGCAGTGGTTCCCAACGCTGGTCCTGGAGGCACCCCAACACTGCACATTTTGCAAGTCTCCTTTCTCTGACACCAATTTCAGGTCTCGGAGTCTCTACTAATGAGCTGATGACCTGAATCAGGTGTGTTTGATTAAGGAGACATGCAAAACATGCATGGTTTGGGAACCACTGCTGTAGAGTCATACTCCAGCCCTACATGTCTATATTGACCACACTATGCAGTTTAGCAGGGCTGTCCAAACTCGGTCCTGGAGGGCCGGTGTCCTGCAGAGGTTAGCTCCAACTTGCCTCAACACACCTGACTGGAAGTTTCTATGCCTAGTAAGAGCTTGATTAGCTGACTCAGGTGTGTTTAATTAGGGTTGGAGCTAAACTCTGCAGGACACTGGCCCTCCAGGACCGAGTTTGGACAGCCCTGCAGTTTAGGCTCTTTGAGCAGCTGTTTGTGTGCTTTGGTGGATGCACTAAAGTTGGGGTGCCCAATCATGTTCTTGGAGCTCTATCTACCTGCAGACTTCAGTTCTAGCCCTGATCAAACACAGCTGTCTGTAATTATCCATTGCTCCTGAAGATCTTAATTAGCTTGTTCAGGTGTGTTTGATCAGAGTTGGAGATGAACCTTGAAGGAAGGTAGATCTCTAGGAACAAGATTGAGCACCACTGCACTAAAGCAAAGGTCTTCAACCCTGCTCCTGGGAACCCACCATCCTTCAAAGTTAATTTCCAACCTGATTCAGCACATTTGCCAGTGTATTTTCAAGTGATCCTGAAACGTTTAATTAGCTGGTTCAGGTGTGTTTGATTAGGGTTGGAGCTGAACTCTGCAGGATGGTGGGTCCCCAGGAGCAGGGTTGATGACCACTGCCACTAAAGGGTTTCCAGTGTCAAAGCAGAGGCTATCCCATTGGATTTTTGAATGCAATAACTTTGGCTTACAATTCACAGAATGTGGATTGCCCCATTTGTGCCAGAGCACACTCCACACGGATTATAGCTTCTAGTGATGCAAAGTCCGATTCATTTCCGCAAACCGGTTCTTTTCGGACAGATCGGCTCATTGAACTGGTTCAAAAGGCAGATTCATCGGTTCCTGACGTCATCAAGCAATAACGTCTATGCATTTCTTTTCTAACAACTCAGTGCCATGTTGTATCAATGAAAAATTCAAATAAGTCATTTGTGTCAACAAATATTGAAACATTCAAAAAAATATAGTTATTTGTGTGAAAGCATATTGCTGATTATTGCCATATAATTCACTTAAGTATATACGACTGACTGACCAATATTGACTAGCCTACAACTTGGATAAGATTCCTAAAAGTTTCACACCTACAGCACACATTACAAACATTGATGCACAAACGCGGATATGTTCTACATGTCTACAGTATAAAGAATGAATAAACTCTTATAAATTTTGTCTTATAAACTCCTTGATTTCGCTTAAGCAACTTTAAATATAATATGCATGCACAATAAACTATTGTAAAATTTATTTAAATCACTTGACAAAGGTTTTTGCAGGTTTTAATAAAATGTAAATTAATAACAGTCATAACAAGCCTATTTCCAGTACACGCCTCAGGCTTGCACAGTATTGTCAACTCACTCATCAGAATCTTCGGTAATCCTCAGCAAACTTCGCCACGGCTCATTCGGTTCTTGTTGTGTCCTCGGTAATCCTCGGAAAACTTCGACTGTTGGTTGAACCGGCTCATTTGGTTCTTTTTGAGTTGGACGTGCTACTTCGGCTGTGCGTCCTGCATCATCAATCTGGAACTAAAGTTCGATTCACTTCGATTTGTGAACCGGCTCGACCAGTTACTTCCTGAGAACCGGCTCAAAAGAACGATTCGTTCAAGAATCGAACATCACTAAGAGCTTCTTCGTGGGCAAGTGGAATATCTATTGAAGAAATATGCTCAACTGTACAATGGTCTTCTCTGAACACTTTTGCCTGGTTTTATAATCTGGATGTTCCAAAGCTAACATCTCAAATCCAGCCAGCAAAGGAGAGATAGTCTTGCGCTAAGCCCAAAGCTATTGCTTGTTATTTATGCTGTGCTTCTGTGAACTTCTTACCAACATTGTCATTATGAATACTATGTTATGTTTGTGTACACCTGGGCTGAGCAACTTTGGCCCTATAGGGCCACTGTCCTGCAGAGTTTAGCTCCAGCCCTAATCAAACACACCTGCCTGTAGCTTTCTAGTGATCTTGAAGACATTCGCTGGGTTCGAAACCGGATAAAAACACGGTTCCTTATGTTAAAATCGCATTTTACATTCAACTGCTCTTTTCCTGCCTGCTCATACCTTATCCTTTTTCTTTTTTTTTTTTTTTTTTGTTGTG
>NW_015539879.1:423985-429936 GCF_001515605.1 Sinocyclocheilus anshuiensis
TCTGTTTTTTTGTTTTTTTTTTTTTGGTGATCGTATTTTAGTTATTTGACTTTATTTTAATATTTTATGGTCTGTTAGCCTCTAATCCTGTCATGCTTAAGATTAATGTGTTTTTCAGTGAAATGTTACACACAACCTTGCTACTCTCTGAAGTTCAAGCTGCGCACACATATAACACCTAACTTACAAAAATTGACCCAACTGTGTCTTTCTTTGGTCCTTAAAATTAAGTGTTACTTACTATTTTCATGGTATAAAATAGCTGCAAACAAGGAACTGTCCAGTATCCTGTATTGGACTTAGCCCTTGAGCAAATAATCATTCCCATGATCACTGAACAGTCATTGAGCACACCTTTGTTTTGTTTTCCCAGGGTATATAACCTCTGGGAAACGGCAACCTTGTTCTTGAGCTAGAATTCTCCTGAGAGTTTGGTGAAGCCATACCTTTCCATATCTCTTGTGACCATATTTCGTAACTATGTTTAGTTTCGGTGACAGCCTTAGAAAGTGAATGAGAGCACAGCGTCAGGTGCCATAAAACTTTATGGACTTGTTTTTCTCAGAGTTTGATTTTTCTTTAGTCAGATATTATTACTGACACGTCACTTTCAGGATATCAAAGTAAAATTTTTATTATTATTATTATTATTATAGCTACTGTCATTCTTATTTAATTAAGTAGGCCTTGAGCACCAATCATTGTGGCGTATGAAATGCAGCCTTTTATTACACATCATTTTAAATAATTGAATAATCTGCTAATATGTGTTTAATAAGTCCCCAGCAGCTAAGAATGTGTTGGTTTGCATTTTTAATATGTACTAACTCAATATTACAGGTTTTTTAACTATATTCCCTTAAAATGTTGTGTTAGCTAGATATTTATAAATGCGTATAAGGGTTGCAGACATACAGTCAACTTGCCCTCAAGTGTTCACGGACCTGCTTTGACCATTATGCCAAACGACTTGCGTATAGTGGCTCATAGAAACAGTTTATGCTGGTCCTTTTGCTGGTTTAGCTGGCAAAAGGACCAGCATAAACCAGCAAAGGACCAGCTTAAACCAGCAAAGGACCAGTTTAAACCAGCACATGACCAGCATAAACCAGCAAAGGACCAGCTTAAACCAGCAAAGGACCAGTTTAAACCAGCACATGACCAGCATAAACCAGCAAAGGACCAGCTTAAACCAGCAAAGGACCAGTTTAAACCAGCACATGACCAGCATAAACCAGCAAAGGACCAGCTTAAACCAGCAAAGGACCAGTTTAAACCAGCACATGACCAGCATAAACCAGCAAAGGACCAGCTTAAACCAGCAAAGGACCAGTTTAAACCAGCACATGACCAGCATAAACCAGCAAAGGACCAGCTTAAACCAGCAAAGGACCAGTTTAAACCAGCACATGACCAGCATAAACCAGCAAAGGACCAGCTTAAACCAGCAAAGGACCAGTTTAAACCAGCACATGACCAGCATAAACCAGCAAAGGACCAGCTTAAACCAGCAAAGGACCAGTTTAAACCAGCACATGACCAGCATAAACCAGCAAAGGACCAGCTTAAACCAGCAAAGGACCAGTTTAAACCAGCACATGACCAGCATAAACCAGCAAAGGACCAGCTTAAACCAGCAAAGGACCAGTTTAAACCAGCACATGACCAGCATAAACCAGCAAAGGACCAGCTTAAACCAGCAAAGGACCAGTTTAAACCAGCACATGACCAGCATAAACCAGCAAAGGACCAGCTTAAACCAGCAAAGGACCAGTTTAAACCAGCAACGGACCAGCATAAACCAGCAAAGGACCAGCATACACCAGCATATACCAACAAAGGACCAGCTTAAACCAGCATCCCAGTGTCAAAACATACCTAACCAGTATATGCTGTTTTTTTCAACAGGGAGGGCATCTGCCTATGGGTAAACAACCACAGCCAGCAGCACAATGTGGTGTTGTCTTCTAATTATTATTATTATTATTATTATTAAGACTAATAATAATATCTCTATCATGTTTTATGTGTATATTTCAAAATACTCTGGCAATGTGATCTCTGGAACAGGTGATTGCTGTCGTCTGTATTAAAATAAACGGAAAACATGTCTTAAGGAAGAAATTAAATAATAACCAGCATTTTGCGTGTCTTGTTAATCATATTTGCTTTAATATAAAAGCAACAGAACTGAAATGACATGGAGTTTGTCCGTTTTGACTGCAGTTTTTCACCACTCCCCTCACTGAAGCCACCTTTTAAGGCGAGGCGCATCTCAAACGAGCAGGCAATGCGGAAATAAAACTACATCAATATTGAGTGATAGGAGTCACTGCAACAGCTCACTGGTGAATGGTCGAAACATCTGTCCTAATAATGAAATGCTTCTATGTCCATACGCGAAGACACACATATTGGAATCGTCTTTACATTATCTAAATGTTTTGTCTGACAAAATTGTGCCGCGTAGTCAGTGGCTGGCTGTGTACGGAGAAAACGATGGATGTGTTTGCCAAGACGTCGCAAAATCCGACAGCACTGCTCGGATATTAGGAATAAAGTTGCCGCCTTCTCTCTAAAAAATAGCATTGGAGGCGGTGTCGTTTTGTTTCTAAGATAAGGTTTACAACCTACACGGTGCTTAATTTATTGAGAAGGATCTCTCAGGCGAAATCTGATGTAAACAATGGATAATGTAGGCCTGTCAGTATATCTTGGATTTAACACTGTTGTGGACAAAAAGTACTGCTGGACGTTTTTTCACTCAACACATTTTATAGACGGTTTACTCAAATGCAACGGATTGGATTAATCTCGCGATCACTTTTTATGGTAGAGGTATGAAGTCCAGTTTCGATTTGCATCCGCGACACAAATTATATTACTGTTAACACTGGAACATACTAGCATCATATTGACGCTAAACCCTTCAGACCTTTCAAAAGATATGTCAACATGATACATTAAAGCAGCACTATGTGACTTCTTCTGTGTTCAAAATTTGACAAATGTATATAATGAGCGAGTACATAATGAATTAATCTTCCAGATCGCGTTTTTGTCTTATTCCGAATCACTACGGTACACTTATAATAAATAAGTACTTATATTTGGACTATTGTAGCCTGGTTGGGTCGTCGCCGCTGCGGAGTAACACATACCTGCGTGAATCGCCATAGACATAAATTTAGAGAAGTAGCTCCGGTCGGAATGTTCTTCCGCGGGATGTGTGCAGTTCTGTTTATTAATCGCTATAGCGCCAAAAGTTATATAGTGCTGCTTTAACACGAACATTAATAATAAGGTAAGGTCAAGAGGATATGCTGCATTGGCCTGAAGTTACATGTTAAATTCTACACTTTTCACCGAAGTTTGCAGTTAATAAATTATAGTACATGTCGTTTCTGGTTACGTACAATTCATGCCATTCATTCCATTTGATTGTTTATTCAATTTCTGTACTGTTTCTAACCTGAATAGCTACTACTTGTTAGATAGACGTACTTGATAGTCTATAATAAATCTATAGGCTATATTTGTCTATAGTCTAGGTAAAGCACTGTTTGTTTCAATTGCATATTTCTTCTGTTGTATTTATCTGTGCTGATGGTTGTCATGAAAAAAAAATAATTTCATTACACCCCCTCCCCCAAATATGCAAAAAGCATTAATAGAAAATTCTAAAGCACTGGACACTGAAACTAAATTAAAGTAATCTGTATTGTTTGAAAGTAATAATAGTAATACTAATAAAATAAGAATAGAATTTTCTACTTTTTCATAAGACCTAAAAAAGTCGTCTTGGACTCACCTAATCAAAATGGGTAATTGTTACAATGAAATGACAAATTCAAAAAAAATCATGCAAACTGTTGCCTTTTTTTTCTTGTAGAATTGAAATTATCATAGCGACACAGAAGATCACTGTCTCCGAAATGAGTCTCTGTGAGGAGAAAGCGGAGGAGGATGTTGTTCAATATCAGAACCAGAGAGCAGCATCTCCAGAATCCAGCCGTGTGTCTATGAAGAGTGATGCATCCATAACACAACCCCTTACATTCAGTGGTGAAACAGTGACAAGTAACCCCAGGTGAGGGAATAACCAGTACTGGAGACAAGAAACAGAATTATACGTTTTATATGTCAGTGATAGCGAGTTGGTGTCACTTTATAATAATGTTAATTTATGAGCCATTTAAAACTGTTAAAAACTATTAATTTAATGACCAATAATGTACATTTGTAGATGATTTTTTTATTTTTCCTAATACCACTGCTTGTGTGGTATTAGTTAACTCTATCATACATTATAAATATTAAAACCAAAAACACATACAGGGATATTTTTGCCCTCATAACTACAATTATAGGTGCATTCTATAGGCTTCATCACACAGTCAGTGCTTTTGGACTCTCAAGGCATGTTTTTGTTTGTTTTTGCAAAGTGAGTGACCACTCGATAATGTCAGCTCGCATATGGTGAAAACAATTATTGTGATAGGCAATAAATATTGAACATCCCTAAGACAGGTGTGCGTCTTTCCAAATCATGTCCAGTCAATTGAATTTTCGACAGATTTATGCCGATGAAAGTGTAGACATCTGAAATATTTGAAAAATTATTTAAAGCATTTTAACATTAGCAAAATAAAGTGTGAAAAAATGACAAAGAGGCAAAACTTATGGACTGCAGCTTTAAGCATCAGACAGCTAAAATAACTCAGTCATGAATAACTTTGCCTTCAGAGCGTTGTTACATTGCAAGTCTGTCAGTTCCATCTGAATGTCCATTGGTGCGCTTTCCATATCAACTGCAAACAAATTGTTAAAAAGTCTCAACTTCTGCAAATCTTCATGCAAAGTTATGCTAAGTTTTTTAGCAAAGTGTGCACTTGAATTTCTGGGACACGATACATAAAAATAAGCTACATTAGCGGCTAAATTAGCTCAGCATGCTAACTAATGTGTTTGTGTACTTATTCTCAACTTGGAAGCTCTCTTCGGCAGCAAGGCAACATGTGTTCCCTGCAATATCCTTCGTACTGTTATGCTTAATATTCTCAACCTGAAAACCATGTACACACACTGGGCCTCATTTATCAATCTAACGTAGAAACGAGCGCAGATCCGTGCGCACAAATCAACTTACGACAGAGTTCACGTGTGATTCATGAAACATTCGTATGCCGCTAACCTCATCGTATGAATGATCGCACGTTGATAAATGTGGCAGCAAAAAACAATCGTCATTTGAAAATCACACCCCTAAAAACATCCTGGTTTAGAAGCCTCGCCCCTAGAGTTTACGACATGGAGAAACGAAACCCGGCCAAAAAGAGGAAGTAATCTCGTGAAAGAGAAATTGATCTTACTCCAAAAACACCCGTTAACCTTGTAATTGCAAACAATAGGCTACATTAATTTATGTAATTTATATGTATATTAAAATACTGGTAAATATAAACATTATATTTCCCTCACTCTACAACAAATATTTTAAATGTAACGGTATTCAGAACAGAACAAAAATGAAAAACAAGTCGTTATAAAATTATATATTAACCCTTGTGCGACCTTTTGGACATTTTTGTCCTTTTCAGTTTTGTTTTTTTGCTAATTTTGCCTGTGTTATTGCCAACTGCATAAATTTTGGCACAGGTGTGTATTTTTACTGGAATTTTACTATTTCACTTCAATTTCCTTTAATAAATCTGTTTTGCACTAGGTACAAAAAATGGTTCCTCTCAGGACCTTAAGGGCAAAAATGTCCCCATTGAAACCCATTAAAATTGCTATTTTTAATCGCAGTGCCATTTAACTGTAAAATGATGCAATTTTTGTTAGAACATTTGGTACTGCGCCCAAACAAAATCTTACTGAAAGGTCATTTTTTGAGATATCAACCTCAAATTTGGAACACAACTTGTTTAGATTTATGGCTTTGATTTTCT
>NW_015539879.1:430487-437423 GCF_001515605.1 Sinocyclocheilus anshuiensis
CATGGGTCTTCTTTAAAATGAGACCAAACTTAACTCTGTGCTCCCAAGCTTCAAATTTTTATGACAGTTTTTTGACATGGACATTTTTGTCCACTATGGACCTATGTGTACATTGTTTTTAATTGACGCACAAGGGTTAAACTATAAAATAAAACACAAATTAGGTTATAGTGGCATTGGGCTCACGAGCCTGTCTCCATACCACAGAAAATTGAAATATTTGGTTGCTTAACTATTATTCATTATGTAGCCTAAGGCTTTATACTTCACTTACAGTGGTGTGAAAAAGTGTTGGCCCCCTTCCTGATTTCTTATTTTTTTGCATGTTTGTCACACTTTAATCACTAGTAAAAGGTAACACAAGTGAACACAACATGCAGTTTTTAAATGAAGGTTTTTATTATTAAGGGAAAACAAAATCCAAAACTACATGGCCCTGTGTGAAGAAGTGTTTGCCCCCCTGTTAAAACTGTGGGTATAAAACACTCGTGCTTTTAAGCAAAATAGTGCTATGTAAATACTTATTTACATTAGTTGGCATATGCGCCAATGTATGTTTCTGCCAGTGGATGCCTACACTCCAGGTTGCGTTTATTAAACTCAGGAGAGAAGATCATTTTTGAGCGCACGCATATAATGTCTGATCGATAGAAAGTGTGTCCGTTTTCTGTGAGAGTGAATGAATGGGAATCCACCTGCAAGCAGAGAGATTTGTGCTCGCGCATAGGCAATATGTGCTCTGGACATTTGTTATTAAAATAACTCAATAGAAACCGCCTCAAAATAACTTTTAAAACAAGAAGAAAGTCATGTCTGAAAGCTGCAATCGATTTTTTAATTCGTTAAATGAATGGAGAATATTGTGTTTTTCCATTTCCGTCGGTGGGGCTCTAGCACTGAGGTCCGCACTTATTCCTTTGAGCCGTCCACGCAGTCGTCATCAACGGAAAAACCCCACACCCATAATCCTAACCATTGTGTATCATATGCACACCAAAGTCAATTTATGCGTATAAATAGAACGCCAAATAGAAATAGAAACTTGTGGTATTGATACGCACTTTCATAATCTACGATATAAAGCTGCATACATTTTTATTTGAAGACAATCATATGCTCTCGCGGGCCACATAAAATTATGTGGTGGGCCGGAATAGGCCCGCGGGCCTTGAGTTTGACACATGTGATGTAGAGGGTGTTTTAAATTATATAATAAACTTAAAAGGAAAGTAGAGATGATTTATTAGAATCAATACACTGCTAGGCCTATCTTTGGCTACTTATTACTTTAATCATCTACAAATGATATTAATGTTTAATAAATTATAAGTTGCTTATTAAAGGACTAGTAACTAGTTCATCCAAAACTGTCCCGTAAAACGAAAATTTCCTGATTATTAACTTATTTACTACAATTTTTATAGTGTGACTCGAAAGGATTTCCATTTGAAGAATAAACATTTTTCTAACAGAACATAAAAAAAGTCTGGGCCTGTATTTAAGCTGTTTATTGTGTCTGAGCTGTATTGAGAATGACACACACACACACACAGCTTTACTTTCTTTGTGTTGTTCTTCTTGTTTCTGCTGTGTGAATAGGAATGATCAGTCTGCAGAACTGCAGGATTCCCACCGACTAGTAAATGATGGTCTACAGAGAGTAAAAGACCAACACAAAGTCAGCATGAAGAACAAGTATGAGAGCTTATTTGAGGTAATCAAACTACAAAAGAATCAAACCCTCCTGAACAGCATCTACACACTCTACATCATAGAGGGAGAGAGTGGAGGGGTGAATGAAGAACATGAGGTTTTACAGATGGAGAAAACACCCAGAACACATCTATTGAACACAAGAACACATCTACAGAACACAATCTACTGTAATGATATCTTTAAACCCTCAACTGAACCAGCAAGTGGGACGAAAGACAAAATAAAGACTGTTCTTACTAAAGGCATTGCTGGAATTGGAAAAACCATCTCTGTGAAGAAGTTCATTCTGGACTGGGCTGAGGCAAAAGCCAATCAGGATGTAGATTTCATGTTTGTGCTTCCTTTTCGAGAGCTGAATTTGATTCGAGATCATCAGTACAGTCTTCACAGACTTCTGCTGGACTTTCATCCTGAACTTCAAGATCTTGGCTCCAAGATTTACGAGGAGTGTAAAGTTGTGTTCATCTTTGATGGTCTGGATGAAAGCAGAATGACTCTGATGTTTTCAGACAATGAGAAAGTTTCTGATGTGACTGAGACTTCATCAGTGGGTGTGTTGATATCAAACCTGATGAGAGGAGATCTGCTTCCATCTGCTCTCATCTGGATCACCTCCAGACCAGCAGCAGCCAATCGGATCCCTTCCAAATACATCAACCGTGTGACAGAAATTCAGGGATTTAATGACTCTCAGAAGGAGGAATATTTCAGGAAGAGAATCAATGATGAGAATCAAGCCAGCAGAATCATTTCACACATCAGAAGAGCAAGAAGCCTCCACATCATGTGCCACATCCCCGTCTTCTGCTGGATCTCATCCACTGTTCTTCAAAAGCTCCTGAAAGAAGATGTGAGTGCAGAAATCCCTCAAACTCTGACTGAAATGTACATCCACTTCCTGCTGATTCAGATAAACATGAGGAATCAGAAGTATACAGAGACAGATACAGAGAAACTTCTGCAGTCTAACAGAGAAATGATTCTGAAACTTGCTGAACTGGCTTTCAATCAGCTGATGAAGGGTAATGTCATATTCTATGAGGAGGACCTGAAAGAGAGTGGCATAGACGGGACTGACACCTCTGTGTATTTTGGGATTTGCACTGAGATCTTTAAGGAGGAATCTGTAATTCATCGAAGAAAGGTCTACAGTTTCATACATCTGAGCTTTCAGGAGTTTCTAGCTGCTTTCTATGTGCTTTACTCCCATCTGATGAAAAACAGGGAGCCATTGCAGTGTTTTCTGGGTGACAAACCTGAGCTGTGTAGATATAAGAGAAAAAGGTACATAGCTAAGAGAAACTCTTTGTGTGAGCTACTAATATCAGCAGTTGATAAAACCCTTCACACTGAAAATGGAAACCTGGATCTTTTTCTGCGGTTCCTGCTGGGCATCTCACTGGAGTCCAATCTAGATCTTTTAAATGAACTACTTTCATACACAGAGAGCAGCTTAAATAGCATCAAGGGAATTCCTTTGTACATAAAAGATAACATCAAGGGATATGAACATCTTTCAGCCAACAAATGCACGAGTCTGTTCCTCTGTCTGCTGGAAATGAATGATCAGACTCTATACAGAGAGATTCAGGAGTTGGTGAAATCTGACAAATGCTCATTGTTGCAATTCTCTCCTGCTCACTGCTCAGCGATCGCCTACACACTTCAAATGTCAGAGGAGGTGCTGGATGAGTTTGATCTAATGAAATACAGAACAGCAGATGAGAGTAGATTAAGACTGATACCAGCTGTGATGAACTGCAGAAAAGCTCTGTAAGTACAGTGGTGTAAAGTAATTGAGTAAATGTAATTAGTTACAGTACTTAAAGGGTTAGTTCACCCAAAAATGAAAATTAGCCCATGAATAACTCACTCTTAAGGCATCTTAGGTATATATGACTTTCTTCTTTCAGACGAATCCAGTCCGAGTTATATTAAAAATTGTCTTTGATCTTCCAAGCTGTTTAATGGCAGTCAGCGGGTGTTGCAGTTCATTAGTCCAAAAGAAGTGAAATAAAGCGCATCCATTCATAATAAAAAGTGCCTCACACGGCTCCGGGGGGTGAAAAAAGGCCTCCTGTAGCGAATCGATGCGTTTTTGCAAGAAAAATAACCATATTTAAAACGTAATAATAAATTTAATCTAGCTTGCGCTCACTGTTGTACACGGAAGCAGCTCCGGGTGGATGACGTAAAGGCCCGTTCACACCAAGGACGATAACTATAAAGATAACGATAAAGATATAGTTCTAAAAATCGTTCTCAATATTAAAGAATAGCAGTCCACACCACAACTATAACGATAAAGACAAAGAGAAACGATATCGTTGGAATCACTTTCAAAACGATTTTTCTCCAGCTGATGAACGATAAAAAATTGACAGCCAATCCTGCTGTAACGAGCTCGAGAATTTAAAGCGGCAGACGAGCATGCACGTAGAATAAACGGACGATATAGTTTGCTGGTTTGGATGCTAATATCGTTATCTTTATAGTTATCGTTCTTGGTGTGAACGGGGCTTAAGATGTCGGCGTTGCGCGTGCGCTGCTCAGAAGTGACGATCACGGAAGCGCAGGGGAGAGATCAAAACAAAACAACAGTCACAAATTAGAAGTACAAAACTAAGGATTAGTAAAGAAGAATGTCGGAGGATTTCAATATAAGCCAAGAGGAGACTGGTTTTCCTTAAAGTAAGGACACTTTCCTTCTTTTGCTCCTGTAAACAAACGTTGGTTTTCACGAGACTCACCGGCGCATGCGCAACGCCGACATTTTACGTCATCCTCCCGGAGCTGCTTCCATGTACAACTGTTGCCACAGGCTAGATTAAAGTGATTATAACGTTTTGAATATGGATATTTAAAAAAAAAAAGCATGGATTCACTACAGGAGGCCTTTGTTCACCCCCCGCAGCCGCGTGAGGCACTTTTTATTATAGATGGATGCGCTTTATTTAACTTCTTTTGGACTGATGAACTGCAACACAGCTGACCAGTGGTGGACTTTGTTACTGTACTTAAGTACATTTTTCAAGTATCTGTACTTAACTGGAGTAGTTTTATTTAGTAATTTATTTACTTTTACTTCACTACATTCCAAAGCATAAGATCGTACTTTTTACTTCACTACATTTCATAAAACTTAACGTTACTCCTTACAATATATCACATGCTCCGAGACGCAGAAGCGGTGTCTGATTCATGAACGAACTGATTCTTTTCAATGAACCCGTTAAATCGGTTCGCAAATCGCACCAAACGATTCATTCACGAATTGGAATGATCCGATTGCAGCTGTTCTCGAGTCGACAACTCACTGATTCAAATGATCCGTTTAGTGCGAGTCTCCAGTGAACTGAATTCACAAGTAAGAACCGGGAGATCTTGTGTCTGATGCTGTTAAAAGTAAGTTACTAATGTTGAATTTTAGGATTAATTATTGTAACTGAAAATCATATTTAGGTCAAAGCTGTCAGTTGTTTGTGAACTAAATCTGCTGTAAAGGGTGATCTGTTTAAGCCCACTGAAATGCTTGAATGCAGACACATTAACATCAGAGTCTCTATGTTTTAGGTCAAAAAACATTAAAATAACAGATTAAATAAAATAACTTTAATATAACTCCGATTGGATTCATCTGAAAGAAGGAAGTCATATTAGCCTAGGATTGCTTGAGGGTGAGTAAATAATGGGCTAATTTTCATTTTTGGGTGAACTATCCCTTTAAGTATCTTTTGGCTACTTTTCTAATATTGAAGATCTTTGATGCTCAAATTGCAAAGATATTAGCTACTCTCTACTGGACTATTTTATTTTTACTTTGAGTACATTTGAGTACATTACAAACATACATTTTGCATGGCAACAAACTTTTTCTGCAGCATTTTATTTCTGCTACAAAAGAAGTGATATTGCCATCTACACGGTATTGAAGGTACTAGATCTTGTGCACACTCAGAATTGTGAAGAAGGCTAGGGGTGGCTCAATACCACAACCTCAAGTATGCCTCAATTAAGCTGTTAATAACACATTTGTCAGGAGGATGCATTTTGCTTAACTAAGCCATTTAAAAAACACTATACTCAAACAGTGCAACAAATGTTCTACTCTCCTAAAGGTAGAATTTCGCAGCCCACAACATGACTCAGTTGTGAGCTATGCAATATCGCGTTCATTATCAGTGATGTATCACATGCGATAATGAAAGCTGTTTGCGTAGCTTGTCAGTGAACTACGGCTCTGTGTAGTAAATGCCGCTCCATCTGAAAGCACGTGCTGGAGATTTACTACTAATCATAGAACCGGCTTTACTGACGAGATGAGCATGATAAACGTATGCGATTTATCGTGCAGCCCTACTTAAAAGTACTTAAAATGACGTAAAACTCAATTTTACAGTAATTTTAACAAATAAGCACAAGTCAACCTGTCATACCAAACACAGGGAGACGCCAAATGATTGCATATAAATTAATATACTGATCCATTCAGAATTACTAAACATACCAAAATACAAATGAAAAATGAAAACATTCTGAATGTGTGGAGACTCAGCAATCTGAAGGCGGGTCGTTGTCATCAGAACTGTTCCTCTGTTAGAACAAGCGATTTTGGAGCATTTGATGCCCATATACATATAAACACCACTGATCCTCACAAACTTCTCCAAAACATGCTTCTTCGGTGAGCATTCATTATAAAACACTTGCTGTACTTGCTGAACACTTGCTGCCAAGAGCGCACATACACTGTTTGTTTGTGCATCAATAATAACAGACACACGCATGCCTAATGTATGACTCCTGTATGTCACTATAATCATCTTTACCTTTACTACAATCATCATCCATCAAAACTTTACTAGAGCGACACTGGCTTGCTTTATCAGCTGAGAGCTGTACAGTCATGGCCAAAAGTTTTGGCAGTGACATAAATTTTGTGTTTTGCAAAGTTTGCTGCTTAAGCTGATGTGGTGTTCATTCACGTACTAGTCAGGTTAATCACTATCATACTAATTAGATTGTAAGGGCAGACTGATTGCTATAAAAAGAGGGAAGAAGAGCTTCCAATCATTGTGTTCTTGTTAGCAATGGTTACCTCCAAAGAAACAGGTGCAGCCATCATGGCTTTGCATTAAACTGGTCACACATGCAAGGAAATTGCTACAAAGAATATTGCACCTGAAAGAACCATTTACCGGATCATCAAGAACTTCAGGG